>NW_006800314.1:532852-557415 GCF_000485575.1 Poecilia formosa | reverse complement strand
TATATATAAATAATTTTTTTTCTTCTGTAAGCAATTTCCCATTTTCCTCAACAGTTTGAAGGCATTAATAAGGATGTCACAGTGACTGCAACAGGGACAGGAGAAGCAATGTTTAATGTAAGTATAACTCATTGTTTGTGAATTTTTTTTTCTGTATTTATATGCTAATGAGACTGTAAATGCTTTTATTTTCATAACTTTTCCCTCGCAAAGTTTTAACAAAGTTTGACCTTTTTGGAGCATGCAGGGAATTATAAGCTATATAATAGATAAGATATACATCCAGTAATTACTTGTAGTAATTTTAAAAGCTTTAAGATGTGTCATACTCAATTTTACTGCAGCTTATTAAAATTAAATCTTCCTTTTAATACGTCTGATTAACAATAAGTAAATGCAGGATAAAGCACTTCTTAAGCTTCTCTATGTCCTTATCTTATCGCAGATAGCAGCTACTTTTGTGAAATTCAGTCCAGCCCAGACTATAAAATCTGCTCACCGGCTTCTCCTTTGTAGTTCGGCCATGTTTGCCTTCAGCTTTACAACTTGAATGTTGCTGCATGGGTGACAGTATGATGTATTTACGGCGTAAAATCAACACATCGCGATAAAATTCACGGGAAAAAAAACAACTATTTATTAGTTATTTTTTATTTTATTTTATTTAATCGGTATTATCGTGAATAATATGATGTGGCCCAGTCCTACTCAATTGCTATTATTCCTTTTCTCTTGAAGATGCTGTGTCAGTATTAGATGCTGAGCTGGTTTACTCCAGAGAAATCCAGGTTGAAATTCATTGTGCTGTGTAATCAAAAACTTTCTGAGGCTGCAACAGTTCTTTTTTTTCTGTGCTTCAGATGGTTTCACTTTATTATGCAATACCAACAAAAAGGGAGAGTGACTGTGAGATGTTTGACCTGACAGTGGAGCTTATTGAAGGTACTGTCATTCCTCCCTCTATTATCTGTGTTTAATGGTTTATTATTTGGGGTTTGGTTGTATCTGCCCTGCTTGCCTTTTTTTGGTCAATGTAACTGTAATCAAATTTGGTTCTTTGCAGTGAGCTCTGAAGAAAATAAAAGAGTGTACAAGCTCAAGATAGAAGTTTTGTGAGTACCGCCATTGCTTTATTGTTATGCAAGCTCAGTTAAATGTGCTTATAAAATTTTAATTAAAAACATTTTATATAGGAACATATTTAAATGTCAGTTCACTTAGCACTTTTATGGCTAAACTGAAACATTTTGTGCAACACACAACATATAACAACAAGAAGCTGTCTAAGGCGCAATAGAAGAAAACATCCTGATCCTGACCTTAACTTCCAATCTGGCTATTAAAGTTCACACAATGCAGCAAGACTGCAATTGTAATATTAGCAGCTCATGCTGTACTGAATAGCCTAAGAAGCACCATAAAGACCCTGGGTCTGTATTGAGATGCACCCACACAGCATTTGTGCAGTAAGACAAAGGTTCTCAAATTTACATCAAATTTGAACACAAATGAGGCAATAAATACACGAGCAAAGCACTAAATACAAGCTAGACTTCAGAGAAAAATGACTGCTTGCATCAATTAGCCGAAAGAGTACAAAAAAAGCAAAGTAGTCTTGTAGCTACAACATACAACACTGCAGGATAAAGAATTAGCCACTTACTATTATAGACTCATGTATCACTGAGGTGGTAAGTAGGCTAAGTCATATTGTGGCCTATTGATGAAATATAAAACTAAGCATTTTCCTATTTTCAGCTGGGATGATGTAAATATTTTTAAAAGCTTGTGTTACTGTTTGAGGCATTGCTGACATTCATGAGATTCTGTGACGCTCTTAAATGTTTTTGTGCATTTGTTTCTGTGTGTTTGCAGGTACAAAAACACGGAGCGCAATGCATCCATGTCAATCTTGGATATTGGTTTACCAACAGGCTATAAATTTAACAAAAATGACCTGGATGCAGTAAGAGTCGCTCACAAACATGGGAGCTAAAATAAATGGTCCTGAATCAGATCTAATACTAACCATAAGCTTTTCTAAATCCGCTGGTTGTGTAGTTGTCTACAGGGCGTGATCGCATCATTGATGAATATGAGGCAAACAAAGAGCTGTCAGAAAAGGGATCCCTGATCATTTATCTGAATAAGGTAAGAATGTGTCTCTGGCTGTTCTGAAATCAAAATGTTTTACATTTGAATTCCAGTTTTTAAGATTTGTCAAACCTAGCAATATCTAAAATAACCACGTGATTCTTTTGAACGTACCGCATCATTGGCGGTTGTGTTAGCATACGGAGTCAAGCAATCTGGAGCATTTGTAGCTTTATCATTTGAAGTACACAAGCATTAAAAAGTGAAATGTGGTTCAACACACCCTTGTCATGATATTAATGACCACCTCTTCTCACAGGTTTCTCACACCCGGCCTGAAGAAATCTCCTTCAGGATAGAACAGAGCATGGCAGTGGAGTTCTTGCAGCCAGCTGCTGTGTCAGTCTACGAGTACTATGACAGTGGGTTTCTGAACAACAACACATGCAACTCAGGCTGAACAAATTACCGTCACAAGATATTTATGTCCGCGTTAAAAGCACAGAGAGCATGCAGTTCATTCAAGATCTGTGTTGTAAATGTATAAATGCTTAAAACATTAATACCTTCATGGATTATTATGCGTTTCTCTGTTAGTTGCTTCAGAGAAACGGTGTGTGAAGTTCTACCGTCCTCAGAGGAAAAGTGGCGAGTTACTGAGGCTTTGCCAGAGCGAGGCATGTCTATGTGCTGAAGGTAACGTAATTATCTGAGCTGATCATGAACCATGAAACACAACACAACTCACCTGGAATGCTAAAACACATTTGGAAACACACTTTTCACCATTTTTCTTTCTTATCCTTTTTAAAACTTTGTTGAAAATGATACAAATGGGGTTTAAAGGAGTGTAGTAACATTTTTTCTTGTAGTTTTTTTTTTTGTAGTTCAGTTCATTGTTTTTTATTGAAGATATTGTTGTTAATTTTCTTCACTCAGTATCGGAGGCCTGTTCAAACATGTTCAAATCCAGCATGTGCACACGTTATTGACGTATAGCCATTTTTACAAATATATATTACACATTTGCTCTCTCACTCTCCTCACAGACGTATCTTACTTTCCTGTTTATCTTTTAGAAAACTGCAGCAAACAGAGAAAAGAGAAAATCAGCAATGATAACCGTCTGGAAAAAGCTTGTGAATCCACAGAATCAAGCAAAATAGATTTTGGTAAGAGTGTTTATTATTATAGTGTGGAATTATAGGGAATTTTTTTTTTTTTGCTAAAGGCTTTATTGAGTGAGAGAGAATTACAGCTTATACATTTTCTTTATTTCAGTTTACAAAGTGGTTGTGGTGGATTTTTTTGACAATTACACAACCGACTCCTACAATGTGCGCATTTTGCAAACCTTTAAGAACGGTGGGTGCTATCTGTTTATTTTGATGGTTTGTATATCTATACTGTGTAAAGAAACAAATTTCTTGGACTACTACTTTAATCTACTTCAGGTTCATAAGAGATTTTGCTTGAATTCAAAGAAAATCTGCCTTTACTGTTAGTAACTATGAACTTTTAAGGGCAATAAACGAGTCCCGAATGCATGTTGTACTCTACTCTTTTCCAACACACCTTTTCTTGCCCAGGAACTACTGATGAGAGTCCACTGGACCAATACCGCACGTTCCTTACTTACCAGCACTGCAGAGAGGCACTAGATCTGAGACCAGGCAAAACCTACCTGATCATGGGTACATCAGCTGATATTCACATCGTCGGCACCTCGTAAGTGTTGTTTATATGGGTTCGAGATTCAGAACTGGCGAGGAGGAGGCTTATTTGACTTCTAGGGAAATAGGATTTCTTGCTGAACCTAAGATTATACATTATTTCAGATTTTTCAGCAAGTTAACTAAATGATAAATGGGTTTCATTTCAATATTTATTATTTAGTTTCTCTGTTAAATCTGTATAATTTTTTACTTTACAAGTAAACATTTTTAGAAAATGCATAATTTTCTAAAAGACTACTTGTCAACTACCCAAAATAAATAGTGTTTAGACACTATTAGGACTAAGTTGTGTATGGCAGAGCCAAAAGCCGTCATATTTTAGGTGAAAATCGACAGGAGACTTTCACTAATTAATTGTATTGAGGCTCATAGCAGTTTTCATGTTGATAAGATTTAAAATGTTATTTTAATGAAATGTGTAGCTCCTTGAATCGTGAGATGATTTTTAATTGAACGCAACTTGCTTTGATAATAAACAGCCAAAATACTTTTAGAGTTTGGGATACGTTTTGTTTAAAACATTTCATAAAAATTTGAAGTCATGTAACATGTATTTTTGATACTCTGATCCACTTGGTCCGTGAATAAAGCATAACCGTCCAAAATCCTGCTTTGTGGAAACTAAACGCATCATTCGATTTTCTGTGTTCAGATTCCGGTACATCATTGGGGAGACTACTTGGGTCGAGTACTGGCCGACCCCAGAGGAGTGCCAGACTGACATACATCGCCCTGTTTGTATGGATTTGGAGCTCATGGAGGATCAGCTAGTAGACTTTGGATGTATAATGAAGAAATAGAAAATGAAAAGTTAGCTGCATTGCTAGTTATTCTGAAATCCTTCTTCTTAATTGTTTTTTTTTTCTCCAAACACAGTTTTAACTTGTTAAGTGAGATTATCATACTTTATATAAACTGTCACTAACAAAGGGCTCCTATAAGTTGATGTTTAATGTCTAAAGTATTCCTTACTAAAATAGTTACAAAGAGCATGCAAATGTATTTGCAGGAACTGTCTCTTGTTTTAAGTACACATGCAAATGGATAATAGTGTGAATAAAATAATTAAACCCCAATTTTTTTTATGTTTTTTTTGCAAGATTTTAATTTAATTATTTTATGCAGTTTTTCTTCTCAGTTGATGCATAATAAAATTAAGATTATAATGGTGCAAGATTCAGACAGCATGATTTTCAATAGTTTGGTTTTAAAGTGTCTCTTAGTAATTCAGATGTTTTATTCCTAGACTCCAAAAAGCGCTGGCTTTTAAATTGTTTGTGAAAATCTGATTTCATCCTACAGTCCTACAATTAACTAAAATCCTTTTTCAATACTATACTGTTGTTTTGGTCAAATTTATGCAGTAAATACATGTAATTAAATGCTACTTTGCTAAACCTAGTGTTTTATCTAGAGTAATTTCCTAGTTAAAACAAACCAAAAAAAACATTATTTGTTATGTAATTTCTAAATTAAGTGTGAAATGTGTTGGATTGAAATTTAAGTTCTAGTGGTTTAAACACGGCTCTGCCATCCCATCTCAGACTTGTTTTTGGACACATTGAACATTAAAGGTAGTCTATCAACCATGTTACACCATATGTGTGTAAAATTATCTGCTTGATTAACTAAAACGGCATATAGTTTTGTGTTGCAAAGGAAAGCATATTAGGAGAAAGTATGTTCAAAGTGAAGTACATTATATTTGAATATACAGACGATGCATGTAGTGGTCCTCCTCTTTTTTTAAACATATTTTAACCAGCTGGAAAAACTCAAATAAAATCTATAAACCACTTCCTACATGCTCAGCAATGTTCCTAAGTAATTTTTTTTTTGTATTCAATTTGTGTTCTAATACTATAAATTTGCAAAAATGCTGCAAAGTTTAGCATTGTTGCTGTTGAGTAGCAGAGAAGGACAGTGTCGGCTGTGGAGTTACATGTAGGAACAGGATGAAGTCAGGAGGCACAGGAGGAGGAAGAGAAAGACATGGAGGGACAGGAGAGAGGGAGAAGTGGAAGGAGGACAGAAAACAGGAGAGCGGAGCAGGAACCAAGACTGACCAACACAGCCTGAACCTGCAAGTGATGATGACTTTCACATGAACATTTGTAATAGCAAAGTTTCAACAGGAGTGGATTATTGTAAGGGTGTGTCTGTCTTTGTTTGGGTTTTTGGAACAAGATGGCATCCGTTCCAGTGTCACGGGTCACACACTTGATAGCCGCACCTTGTGATGGATTACAGACGACAGGATTTATCAAGTCAACTAAAGCTCAAGAAAAATGACTAAGTTTAGATTCCAGCTTTTGCAGTGTCCAAGCCTCGTTTCATTGTCTGTCGACAATGTGGGTTTGCAGTTGGGTCGGTTTATTCTATCCAGCTTCGTCCAGATTCCCTTCAAGAAATGGAAACTTTGTGTGATCAGGCAAGGTCTCACACTCCCAGAGTTTAGTTGATCTCCCGCTAAAAGATTCTTGCCCCAGTTTCCCCTTCTGACTGACCTCAAACACTTCAGACTGATACAGACGTTCCCAGAGGAAAAAAACCAGGAGTAAAATTTACCAAATTGCGTAGTATGTCTCCAGTTTAGCCAAAACAAACTGACCTTTGTAACTTCTTTTATTTGGCTAGAATGTGAATGCTGGGAACCTTTCAAAATCAGTGTTATTTGACTGGAAGCACTGACAGTGATGTTACTCAATAATCTATAAAATCTGTCACTACAGTAGCAAGGTATTGAGAAATGCTACCAGATGGCTACAAGCCATCTTGGAAAGTTTGCTTTGTTGTTATGCATTGCTAGGTGCCAACATGTTCAGGCCTTGAACTTGTTGACTGTGTGCTCTCTTTTGCATCATTTACTGTAAAATGACAGCAAATGACAAAGTTCAAACACAAAGATGAGCAAACAACACATTAACATCTACCAGTTTCTTTAAATGCTCTGTTGAAAAGGACATTGGTCAAAACTACCTCTTTATGTATAATGGAGACTTTATCTGACTCAAATGAATTTGAATTGTGAGCAAGAAATACATCGCCCTGTTTGTATGGATTTGGAGCTCATGGAGGATCAGCTAGTAGACTTTGGATGTATAATGAATATTACAATATGTAAAAGTCCAGAAAAAAAGGGAAACAAGGACTTGGTGAAAGGTTACCAAACCACTTCTCCACACTGACTGATTGGGACTTCGGAGCTTTACTCCACTAGGAGGGGCAAGCTTATGGAGAGCCATTTCAGCCAAAATTACATAAATAAATAAATGGGTGAAATAAATAAAAAATGAGTAAAATAAATCAAAAAATGAATAAATAAATAAATGGGTGAAATAAATAAAAAATGAGTAAACTAAATCAAAAAATGAAGAAAATGAGTGAAATAAATAAAAAAATTGTTAAATAAATAATTTAGCTTTTTCGTTAAACCAATTTTTCAGTTATTTATTTTTCATATCATCAATTTCCCAATTTCTCTTTTCATTTATCTATTTGTCATTTATCCCTTTATCCATTTACCCATTTTTCATTTAATCTATTTTTCATTTAACCACTTTTCAATTTCCCTTTTTCATTAAGCCCATTTTTTCATTTATTTATTTTCCAGATTATCTATTTCTCAATTTCTCTTTTATCTATTTTTCATTTATCTGTTTTTCATTTGTCCATTTTTCATTTATCCCTTTATCTATTTACCCATTTTTCATTAATCTTAGTTGCTTAGTTGCTTAACTTGATTAAATGTTGCAACTGAGTCTCACCACTACAAAAAAAACCTGAAGAGGGGGGCAGACCTTAAGTTTCTTTTTCTATCTTTGTGCCTCATGACTTCATAATTTATCCGTCATAAGACTTTGACTTGAACATTTATTCCAGTATGTTGCTCATTTTATTAACATATGTTTTGTACAGCACAACAGTCTCATGTGCACTTATCAAAACACATAGGGTATGGTAGTCACCGGACTGAATTTAACACAGCTTTTATATACAATCTTGCCAATCTGTAAGTGGGTGAGGCAGAAGAAATGGGAGGAACAAATGGCAGCTGTTTTTAACGGAGCCACAGAGCGAGTGAAGCCACTCAGAGCAGGATGGGATCAGGCAGGAGGATGCGTTGGCTCCAGCTCTGGCTGATCGCCTGCCTTGCGTTTTTCTCTCTTTTCTCTCCAGCTGCTGGATCTCCGACGTAAGCAGGCCATCCATTCATATTCACATATTGATATTTAACCACTTTTCAACAGTGAATTTAGATGACGCTTATGTCTCGTTTTTAATCGTGATAAATCATCTGCTGCCTCAACAGATCAGGCTAACGTTTGTTGTCACATTCAAAGCATATTTAGAGTTTAATAAATAGGATATAAGCTACTTTAACTCATTTTTTTATAGTGGCGTTTCTGCCAGTTGCTTGTGTTGGCACTTCTATTATAAAAAATTATTTCAGGATGTGAATGTCTCAGTTGGTTCTGAAACTGTTTTGCATTTATTGAACACTTTCTTAAACGGTAAAGACTGAAGGTGTTTTTATGTTGCGCAGAATGGATAACATTTACTGTTGTTTTAATTTTGTAGACATTATTATTTTAAGTTTTAGCCGTTGCCTCACACAGACCATATAACATCAATTTACACTCTTAACATGTTTTAGTCCCTGATTTTCTCCCTGTAACAGGATGTCAAATTGGGTCAGAAGGTTTGTTTGAGTTGTATCTTCTGACAGAAATCCACAGCACTTTGGTTAATAATCTATGAGAAAATTGAAGCACATCTTGTTTTGTATTTACTTAGAGATGAATTTCAACAGACTTAACAGAGAATACAGTGATGAAACATTTTGTTGATCTAATCAATACTGGATCAAGGTCACGATCAGAAATGCTGACTACACAACAACATGGGGAGATGTTTTTTTTTTTTTTTTTTTTGATGGTTAAGTTTCCCCTACGCTATCAGTGCAAGTAGCTGTTAGATTGCTGCACTGTTAAGGTTGTAAAGAATGTTTTCAAAATAGTGTTTTCCAAAGAAATTTCTTTAATACTAAGTACATTACTTATACATGTCTGTTTAGTCTTAAGCACAATTCTCACAGGATTGTAAAAACCCAAGTCACAGATGATAATGAGCATCTTTCACACTGCTGTGATGGACGTCTAAACTACGGTTGCTTCTTTCAGATATGTGATGTCTGCCCCCAACCTGCTGAGAATCGGAACAGAAGAACGCATTTTCATTGAGATTCAGGACAATGTGAATCGGAACCAAAATGTGAACGTTGAAATACGTGTGATGAACCATCCGACCAAAGCCACAACATTCACATCCACATCTGTGACTCTAACGGATCAAGCAAACTTCCAGGCCTTTGCAAAAATTGTGGTAAAATGCATGTTTCCTGGAATTACCCAAACCTTTTATGATGATGGAGGCAGCACTTATCACCTGCCTCTGAATGTTTTCCTTTCTAAATGAAGAAACTGAAGTTAGTTGGTCAACTTTCTGTTGACGGCAACGTGAAAATCTAAATAAAATACTTGATGTTTGTGGTCGTAATGTATAAAAATGGAGGCCATGTATATGTTCACATGGTGATGGATGTTTCTGTGTTTGAATTTATTTACTTACAGGTAAAATATTGGACTTTTTTTTATTATTATTATTACCGGTAATTCAAATCCAGCAGCTCAGAAATGCATCCTCTGCTTACATTTTTGTCTACATCTGTGATCTCGAGCTCCAGTCCTCAAGGATGGCAGTAATGCAACGCCAGTGGATGCAAGTTGTCATTAAAATCTAAAGAAGTCGCGCTCAAAGACTCGTCTGCTGCAGCTCTTAGATGTCTCTCTGCTTCACCTGGCCCTAATATTAGCTCATTAGCCGCATATTTTAATCAACTGCTTGTTTCTCGCAGATTCCTCCTGAAACATTTGCCAACGACCGTAATGGAAAGCACTATGTTACTCTTCAAGCACAATTCCCTGATCAATTGCTCGAGAAGGTTGCATTAGTTTCCTTCCAATCTGGCTTCATTTTCATTCAGACTGACAAACCCATCTACACACCCAGCAGCTCAGGTGAGTCCAAAGCCAGAACAATCTGCCGTCACAAATGTTGTTTGAAGAATTTTAATCTTGACGTTCAAGACCATTGAATCTACAGGCAACGTTCATACACAAGAGTGGTCAAACAAATGGAGATGATATAAAAAAAACACACATCAAACATAAATGAAGCATCATATAAGTAAAGAAAATATGAGAAGAAATAATGTAAAAAGAACTATTTGTTTCTGAGGTTTTCACGTGCAGCATGCTACTTGGAAAGCAATGCAAAGTGCATAATCTGTCTGTTTCTGTGCCTGTGACAGTTCGCTACAGGATTTTTGCGATGTGGCCCGACATGCAGTCCCAATCGGATACTTCAGTCAATTTTGAAATTGTGGTATGTTGCAAGATATTTCACCTGAATTGCTTTTAATGTCTAATGCTTCCCTGATCGATTGTTGTTGCTGTCTTTTTGTAAACTGTATTATTACTGGACAGCATCTTGAAAAATGCTTTATAGATAAAATGTATTATTTCTGCTATTATTCCGATTTTTATTGTATTTATGTGTATATCCACCCTTTAATTTGGGTATGTTTATTTTGTGTTAATATTTTTGCATCAGCTCATTTAGCCAAGTGTCTCTTGTACCATTTTCCAAAGCTGGTGAATTTTTTTTCCACCAATTTGTTCTAGTTTGCATATCAGTCAACAAGAGGTTACGACCCACATTGCTGCAGTTGCTCATGGTGGCATTAGGAAAGGCAACCGCGTCAGAAAATAATGCATAAAATGTGGGTGGGTTTTCTCTGATTAGTTTTGCACTTCAATTGTTGAGATGCAGCAGAAGGGGAAACTAACCCCCCGGTCCGTAGGCCTGAGTACCTGCGTCCAGCTTCATAAGCCACCGAATTTTAAACAAAATCTGTAAAGAGTTCATAATGTCAAGCTTTCTAACGTGGATTCATTTTCAACAGCCACTTTTCTTTGGTCTAGAAAGTGAACAACATGAACAAAAAGTTTCATGAATTGCTGGATAAATGTTCCTTTGTGGTTTTCACATAGTTGTGAAAATATTCCAATTACATTTCAGTTACACCTGGCATTAACTGCAGTGCCGTAAGTGTCTGTTTTTGTCACCAACTCAAAGCAGCGCTGTAGATGAGCTGCCGTTCAAGACAACACACTGGGCTTCTCATCGTTAACTTGCTGCTCCTACTGTAAAATGCCTAGAAGCGCCAGTCAGTCAGCCGGCCAGCCGAACTATGGAGAAATTAAATCTAAACCAGTGAGAGTCAGCTCTGCAGACATAGACCAGACCTTCAGACCATAAAATAAAATAAATTACTTTTTTTTTCTTGAAGAAATTTTCTTTTTGTGTTTATTTTTAGACCCCGGCTGGAATTGTTATAGAGTCTAAAATAATCTCACTCAGGAATCTGGCATCAGGAATCTACACGGATGAGTACCGTCTGGGTAATATTGTCAGGTGAAGGACCTTTCAACATCGTTAGATCTTTGAAACGTTTATGATTGTATTATTTATCCCCGTCGGAGAGCTACCTCCTACTTTTTGTTGTACTTGTGTGCAGCTTTGGAAATTGGAAGATGGTGGCCAACTTTCACAGCAATGCAGCAGAGAGTTTCACTACAGAGTTTGAAGTTAAAGAATATGGTAAATCCCTTTTAAGTTCTTCATTTTAATAAAGACCATCTATTTTAAATGCTTTAATACACCAAAAATGCTGTCCTGTTTCGCAGTGCTTCCCAGCTTTGAAGTTAAGTTGTTGCTTCCGCCCACGACTCCCTTCTTCTATGTTGACAGCAATGCCCTCGATATCACCATCAAAGCTACGTAGGTTGATGCAGACCTTTGATTGTCCTGTTTTTCTTAGAGACATGTTCACCGTTCTTGTCTGGTTTTAGGTATACGTTTGGTAGAGAGGTGGATGGAACCGCTTATGTGGTGTTTGGGTTCATAAACGGCAATGAAAAAAAGAGCTTTCCAAGTTCCCTTCAAAGGGTCCCGGTAAGTACCTTCATGCAGCTGATCTGCATTTCTCGTCTGAAAGTTTGCTAGTGAGCTTTATTTTTTTTTTCATTACATTTTTTCCCCAGTCCCCTCAAAGATTTACCCCATTCAGAAGAAAGTGTATTTATGTTTAGCCAAAATCGTTTAAAAGTTAAGCTGGTTTGTCCATTTTTCTCCCCACTTTAATGAAGATTGTGATCAAAATTAACATCCGTTTGTGGCCAATGGCAGCCATTGGCCGCACAAAGGCTAAAATCATTTTTAGCCTTATTTAAAAGACTTTTAAGGATTTGTTGCCGAGTGGCAGTGGGTGGCTGCCACTGGTTCTGCAGGCAGATCAGTGTGGAAACTTTGGATGCTGGGCTTGTGTCAAACAAGACAAATAAAGATGTAGTGTCTAATTAACCTCCCATGAGTTTGTTTGGAGTATCGGGAAATTAACAGTAGAAAAGAAAACGTGAATGATTCAATGAGTGCAGATAATGAAGCATCCTGCTATCAGCTTTTGTGTGGAGCTTCTTTGTCCAAGAGAGGGGAAACCCTCCAATGCCACATAAAAAATTATTAAGATTGAATCATCTTTCAAAATTAACTTTGACCAGCAATCCAGGACTACTGAAGTGACAGAAACATATGTTTTAAAGTCAACCACAAATTATATAAATGTGTTTGTGTAATAGGGCTTTCAATCCAGGTTACATTGCTGGTTTCATGCAAATTCAAGTGTTTCGGTTTTTAACCTAATCCTTGCATGATATTTTTACAGATCCAAAATGGGAATGGAATGGTAACTCTACTGAAGAAACACATCACAGAAATCCACAAAAACATCCTGGATCTGGTCGGAAAGTCCATATACGTGTCTGTCAGTGTGCTGACTGAGAGCGGTAAGAGACACTGCATTTAACTTTGAGACCATGAGTTAGATGTAGACACAACACTGACCTAAAGGAAAACATCCAAAATGTCCTTGTGCGCTTTATTCACGTAATGTTAAATTGGTGCAAGAGACAAAAAAAAAAAAAGGTTTCAGTTCTCAGGCTGCCATTGCACATGAATAAAGAGGCAGAGAGGATTAGTGAAAAAGCCATATGTAATACATTACAATACGCTATGAATGGAGGCTCGTCTGTCATGTGTTTTTCAAAGATAACGTTAAAGAAGGTATTAAACATGCTTTTTATTAAACCCCCATTTCTGTTTTAAAATTGTTTTCATTGCTCTGATGTACTACTCTAATATAAGACATTTTTAAGCAGCTGTAAGCGTTTTTGTGCAGCATTATTCTATTGATGTTTTTGTGCACATTCTACAAAATAGAGCAAAATAGTGTCATGTGTTGAAACATCACACAGACAACAGCCCAGATGTTTCTAATTTCATCTAAAGATAAAAATAAAAAAAATAGTGTTGGAAAGCCGAAATAAAAATTAAAACGTGTTTTCAGGTTTTAGGCATGGAAGTAGAAGGAGTACTATCAGAGGTGGTCATGGAAAAAAATGTACCGTATTTTCCGCACTGTAAGCCGCACTGGATTATAAGGCGCATAGAATAGTCGCTACAGTAGAGGCTGGAATTACGTTATGCATCCACTAGATGGAGCTGCAGTAAACAGAATATCAACAAAACAGTCCGACTTCGGTCGGCAAGGAGAGCCTTCCGGAACTGGGCCAGGACGTGGCCAGACAATGGTCACCCTTCTCCGTTCGCGCACAGCATGTTTGTGGAGAACGTGGTGCTAAATGACCTGCAGTCGACCTGATTCTAGACGGTGGGTAGGTAGATAGGTCAAACTTTATTAACAAACCAGCGTTCTGACAACTATCCCAGCATGCACCGCGCGCTTCTTCTTCTACGGGTGAAAATGAAGTCGGCGGCTGCTTACCGTACTTGCTAGACCTGTTGTGGCTCAATATTGGTCCATATATAAGGCACACCGGATTATAAGGCGCACTGTCAGCTTTTGAGGAAATTGAAGGTTTTTATGTGCGCCTTATAGTGTGGAAAATAAGGTAATTGTAATGTTTTCAGGTTGAATGTCTATCCAAAATCAATTCTCAAACGACATTTGCTTGAAATAGTTGTAGAGGAAAAACTCTGCGCCTGTGGGATTTTTGTTCAGGACAGTGCTCCATCCATTTTGTTTGTCATTAAGTGACATATTGATTCTGGGAACTAACAAATGCCCATTAATTTACGACAAAACGTCTCTTTGTCTTCCTCAGATATTCAGGTGTGAGATTGACAACATTGCTTAAATTAATTAATTCTTAAAAACTAAATGTGCTTCTCAAAAATACAACTTTCTTAATAACTGAATGGACTGGGTAGGTAGATGAATTGGGCTTTATTTGTAAAATTTTAAATATAGAGAAATCTCCCGAAAATAGCATTTAGTGCAGCTGAAGTGTAAAAAGGTGCTAGACCTGCCTAAGTAAACCTTGCTTATGCATTCCTGACAGGTAGCGAAATGGTGGAGGCAGAATTAAAAGGGATCAAGATTGTCCAATCCCCTTACACGATCCACTTCAAAAGAACACCCAAACATTTCAAACCAGGGTTGTCATTTGATGTAACGGTAACGTACAACTATCCATATGTAAAAATAAGAAAACATTGTAATTATTAAGTTATGTCATTGTTGTACTATTGTTAATATAAGTGAGAGTTATTAGACATATATTATATTAATTACATAAAGTTAAAGTTCTCCTGTTGCCAACGGCAGGTAGAAGTTTTGAATCCAGACGGTTCTCCAGCAGAGGGCATCCCTGTCTCCGTCAATCCCGGTGGAGTTTTGGCCACCACTAAAAGCAATGGGATAGCAAGAATTCCTATTAACCCCGGGGGAGAGATACAGAGCCTGCAAATCACAGTATGTTTCCAGAAATGTCTCATGTAATGCTTTCTATCAACCTTGTTTGTTTGAATCTTTTCATGTGTGGAATCTTGATTATTATTATTATTATTATTATTATTGTTGTTGTTTTTGCTACATTACAACTTACCACTTCTTCAACTTTAACATTTGCATATTAATATGTTTGTTCTGGTAAAGGTGAAAAATTGGAACTACATTACTTTAGACGTCTTGAAAATATTCAGTCTTTAAGATTTTTAAAAAAGTCCTATTTAAAGGGGGAAAAAAATAGTTGTAGAGCCATGATTCTGATTAATGGCATGGTTTGAAAATAGGCAGGTAACCATCATTTTCCTTCAGCTTACATTTCTGTATTGATTTCTTTAAATAAGCAAAACTCACTATAATGAGCAGAAGGGAACTCATCTGTCGGTCTGTATCCACATCGTGCATTTTGATAAGTTATCCGAGTTGCTGAAATAAACTTTTCCAAAATATTAATCTTATTTATAGGATTTGTGAAACTTTTAACGAGTCTGTACCTACCTCAGCTAATCTGTGTGTTCTTTACCTTAATTCAATTGATTTTCCACAGGCAAGGACTAATTATCCCCCAAATGCACCAAATAGACAAGCAACGGCCACAATGGTTGCTCTTCCCTATAAATCCCCAAGCAACAGCTTACTTCACCTAAGTAAGCGTTGTCCTCAAAAAGAACAATTTAAGTAATACCAGCCATGGAAAATGTAGCATATTAAATATGTGCGTTAATGTGAGAAACAACATTTCAGGTGTTCACACAGCAGAAGTGGAGCTAGGGGATTCGATGAAACTCGACCTCTACTTCACCAAACCAGAAAGTCAGGAAAAACACATCACCTACCTGGTGAGAGTCGGTCTGCAGTTTGCACACAATTCTTTGTTGTTTCGTCTGAACACTGAGGGATTAATGAACAAGTTTGTTTCCCTAGATATTAAGCAGAGGTCAGCTGGTGAAACATTTCAGAGAAAAGAACGTTAATCTAAACCAGATGTCGGTGACAGTTGACATTACAAAGGAAATGCTGCCATCGTTCCGCATTGTAGCCTACTACCACACAAGTTCAAATGAACTGGTGTCAGATTCTGTTTGGGTGGACGTGACCGACACCTGCATGGGAAAGGTGAGAGACGCTGAAAGCATGATGTTGGAGAAACGATAAAGAAAATGTAAATGTTGTGTTTGCCTGCCCGTTAGCTGACACTGGAAATGAAAACGCCTGCTGCAAGCTATGAACCTCGGAAGACTATCAATGTTTTAGTAACAGGAGACCCAGGGGCCACAGTGGGCATGGTGGCTGTCGACGACGCCGTCTACATACTGAACAACAAGAACCGCCTCACACAGAAAAAGGCAAATTTTTATGGTGTTTATAAGAATTTAACAGAGACAGAACAAAAAAAAAATACAATAATCCAAAGCAAAAGTCAAAACATTCTGATGCCTATTCAATATGAAAAGAAAAATTGACAAACTAGCTCTCTGTAAGATAAATATGATGTTTCAAACACAAGTGTGAAGCTCTGATGTTCTGCCTTGTCAGGTGACATTTTATTTTCAATCCACCCCTTTGACTAGATATGGGACGTGGTGGAGCAATATGACACAGGCTGCACAGCAGGTGGAGGGAAGGATGGCAGGAATGTGTTCTACGACGCAGGACTCCTGTTTCAGAGCAGCCATGATGGATCACCGTCCAGAACAGGTCACACTTTCCCCTACATTTGTTTTAGTGTTAACCACCAAAGGATCACAGCTGCTGCCCTCTGCTGGTTGTATTATGCAAGCAGCAGCTAAGCAGCGTTTATTTACTCAGAGTAGCAGGATAATAAAACACCAACAAACGTTAATCTAACCCAACTTAAAAAATACTTAATATTTTGTCATATCATGTTTGGGCATGGATTTTGTATTAGCAGTGAAACACCAAAAAGACAATCAAAGTAAATAAAAAGAAACAACAGCAAAACCGATTGGGTTGAACTAAGAAGAAATTAGTTAAAGAAAGAAAATGATTTGTAAAAGGCCAGAAAATTGTAAAGTGATGGACAGTAAGAAGATCACAGTGCTTGTTGCTGTGTCCTCTTTCAAGGAAGATGATAAACGGCATAAGCTAGATTATGATTGGTCTAACCTGAATTTAATCATCAGACATGAAACAATTGGATCTACACTCAGTATGTTAGGTTCAGAAAATAATCATCATTTCTGCAATTTGAATCATCTACTTCTTATTTTTACATGAAACTTTCATGGATGTGTTATTTATACATTGTGGAATTTGATATTAAGATTGTGTTTCTGAAAATTCCTGCTTCTAGATCTAAAATGCCCCACTGCCACCAGGAGGAAAAGAGAAACCACTATCTTGGAAGTCAGAACCAGCTTAAGTAAGAATTAATTTTTTCACAGTATTTTTCTAATACTAGTGTTAATTTGTGGATAACAAGCCAATAATGTTACTGTTAATTGAATTGTGCCATGAGTTTTATAGTACTTATAAAGCAATATTGTCTCTGTAATGTCATTTCTTTCCCCCACACACATTTCTCTTGACAATGTCGATCTCTGTGATTAGCCTTCCTCAGCTTGAGATCGAGTTACATGTGTTAGTTTCAAAAAAGATTTTAATGGCAATTATTGATGAACTGAATCAGACGGAAGTTGTGCAAAACTGAAGACTTAGCAGATTATTGGTAAATTTTTGTGATAAAGACAGAGCTGTAATGTATAAAAAGCTTTGACATGTGCGTCCTCATTTCATGTCTTTGTCAGTAAGTGGTTTCAGAACCCATTTACAAAAGGACTGCTGTTTGGATGGGATGAAGGAAATCCCCGTCTCATACACCTGTGAGAGGCGCACCGAGTACATCGTGGATGGTCCAGAATGCAAGCAGGCCTTCCTGCATTGCTGCAACGAGATGAAAAAACAGAGAGACGAGAGGAAGGTGGAAATCCTACACCTAGCTCGCAGTAAGAGACGAGCACACGATTTGCTCTCATTTCTATTCAAAGTCTTTTCTTAAACAAACAAACAAGAAAACATTGGTCGTTTCTAATCTTTTCCCGAGGTGAGACAGATGATTACAAGGTATCCAATGATGAAATCGTGTCGCGCTCCAATTTCCCAGAAAGTTGGTTTTGGAAGGATATTTCACTAAGATGCCCTGCAAACGACCCCAACTGGTAATAAGAGCAGCAGAAGAAAACATGTGGCTACTAAACGCTAAATGTTTTCACACCAACATGATCTCTGGTTGTTCCATCAGTAACACCGTGACAGCTCAGAAGACTGAAGCTTTGCCGGACACAATCACAACGTGGCAGCTGACTGCCGTCAGCATGTCAAAAACTCATGGTGAGCGTCAGCGGTCTGTAGTCGGGTTTCATCTGCTGCTGTTTCACTTTACAATGACTTCAGTGTGCCAGACGTCTCACTAATATTTAAATGTTTGTAGTCATATTGCACTACTTAAAAATACATATTCTTTAAGCTTTAGCATTATGATTTCTGAAATGATCATTTCTACTTGTCTGTGCTGATGAGAATATAAAAATGTCATGTCTCTTGCACGTATGCAAAATAGTTCTGTAGTTTATGCTTGTCTGACACGAATAAAAAGCCCAGACCACAGTTTACAAGAAGTAAATCTCTTTAAAGACTTCAGTAGAAAAGCACTTTTTTATATCCTTCAAGGCTTTTGATTTCTATCTCATTTTGTGGGGTTTTTTCTGCTTCATTAAAGGTCTCTGTGTGGCCAAACCACTGAAGATCATTACCTGGAAGCCGTTCTTTATTGACCTAAGACTGCCCTACTCAGCTGTTCAAGGAGAGCAACTGGAAATTAGGGCAATTCTCCACAACTACGATGACAATCCCATAACTGTGAGTTTGAGGTGTCTGGAATACAGTCTAATCCAGACTGTATGTGTCACACACTTTGAATATTGAATCATACATACTCCTCTTTTTGTCTTTATCTTTGTCTGCCCTTTGCTCTTAAAATGACAGACTGAGATTGAGTTTTTCCTTGTTAAACTCCCAACCTCATTCTGCTCTCCAGGTACGCATTGAGCTAAAAGAGGAGGCCAGCATCTGCAGTGCAGCTTACAAAAAAAAGTGGTTTCGAAGTGAGGTCCAGGTCGGACGCCAAACGACAAGAGCTGTACCATTTATCATTATTCCCATGAAGCATGGATCTTTTCCTATTGAGGTCAAAGCAGCTGTTAAAGGCTCTTTCCACTCAGATGGAGTCAGAAAGATGTTGCTTGTTGTGGTAAGAGAGACGAATGCCTGCTCTACACTTTTACTGTGCTGAAACATCTTCCAGATAGGATGTTAGCATCCTATTGTTAGCATCTTCCAGATAGACCTCCGCATTTCCATATTTGATAAGTGCAACAGTACTTTGATAAGTACAGTATCCTTCTTTCGTTAAAACTTTAAGGGGAATATGTTTTTTGGCAGTTTTCACTGTTTAAACCAGGAATTGGGAAAGAAAATACTGGAGAACATTTAACAAAACATGTAGTAAGATCACTCCCCCTTATCCAGTTTACCTAACTCAGCTTTATCCCTCAAAGAGTATAAATATTTTATTTTTTGTTTGATTTCTTTATCTTATAACACAATGGGGAAATTCATGCCAAATCAAAAAACTGAAATTTTGAGATGCTCTATGATAAGCAACATTAGGTGCAGCAGAAAACTTTGTTTTAGTCATGTGTAATGGTAACTGCAAGTACCCAAATATGGAGATGGAATCCAGTCAACACAGGATTTTTTACTCGTGATTTGTTTCTTTTTCTAGCCTCAAGGTGTGCTGATGCAAGAGCAAACAAAACGAATTCTAGATCCTGCTAGAAAAGGTAAGTTTAGGGAACCAGTCTAATTTTTAGATTTGGGAAAGTGGACCCTTGTGCACAAAGATTCTCAGAGTCCTCTCACAGAACTCCTACTTTAGCACAAACAAATCCTGCAAGGGAGTTTTAGCTTAAGAGTAAAAAAGTGTGGGTGACCCGATGCAAGGTGTGACGCTGACTTCAAGTGACTGTGATTGGTTTAAACACAAATCAAAATAACTGGAACCGTAAGAAGTTCATAAAACTCCATATTAAAGCTTCAGCATGTAACATTTATTAAGAAAAATATGGCTATTAAATATTTGTTAAAACCGTCACTGGTGCCCAGTGCTTACTGCAGAAATACTCACTCAATCAGAAACAACCAATCAGGGTGAGGGTCTTAGCACTGTCAGTCATGCTCGGGTATTCGCTGCTCATACCCTTCCCGCTTGCTCTCTGCTGCATTACGTCCAGAGCGCCACTAGAGGGCCTGCCATGCATGTTCAGGCTTGTTAGCATGGTCACTGTTAATGGCGGAAAAACAATTTTCCTGTTATGGTAAATTGCTTCCCTGGCATTATCACATTGACCGGCTGGTGAAGTAAAGGGCACAGAAACCAAACAGGAAAAAGGAGCAGTGCCTGCTGTTGGCATATCTCTATACGTTTCATGAAGAAAGTCTCTCCTTTCTAAAATGCTGTCATTGGAGCTATTTTTAGTCTTAGGAATATTTGTGCATATGGTTCCTGATGTCTTGCTGTTTCCCATCACAGGCGGAAGGCAAGAGGAAATTATTAACAGTGACATTCCCATGGCCCATCTGGTTCCAAATACACCGGAGAGCACTCTGATCTCTCTGACAGGTGAGAGGAAGTAGTGCACAAAGCTGCTGACATTGGATCCCGTTGCATCCACATTATGTTGCTGCAGTAAATATGCTTCACCGAAAAAAATTATAGTAGTTAAAGTTGTTAATGTTTCAGCACCTCACTATGGTGCTATGGACAAATTCCACACAGCAAACACCCTTATTGGGCAGGATTTGAACCCAAGACCTTCTTCTTATGAAACAACTGCACAAACCCCCTTCCACTTTGACATTCACATCAGGAAAAGTTACACAATGAGAACTCAATGCAAAGAAGTCAAGTTATTTCCATCAACAGGACAAGAGTTTAAAGTTCTTGTACTATTTTAGTATTTGCATGCCTACTGGATTGTTATTGACAATGTATTTTATGTGTTTTCATAAAATGGCATTGATCCCACAAGTAGGTGACTTAGGTTCACTGCCATCTAGTGCAGAGTAGTTGTCTTACAATTGGGAGGTTGCAGGTTTGATTCCAGCACTCAACTTCATGTGTTTCAGTGTTTAAATATTTGTAAGAGTTTGGGTGAATGTGTCTGCAGTGTAAAGCAATTTGGTAAGTATGACAAAGCTTGTTAGAGCTAGCTATTTAGGACGTTGTTAAATCTGCTCCATCATCTTCATCACTTTTTGTTAGATGTAGCCAAATTAACTTTGCAGTCCAAATCAAATGTTGGCAGTCACGAAAAATAGAGGCAATGGTGGTATATTTTTTCTAGAGATTCCCATGTTGTTTTCCAACGACAATCCTGATCACTAACTTTTTTTTTTTTTTTTTTGAAAACACAGGCATCGGGCAGATGAATACACTGTTGGATAATGTCATTAGTGGGGAGTCCATGGGTAGTCTAATTAGAGCGCCCTCAGGATGTGGAGAGCAGAACATGAAAGATGTGACCCTGCCTGTAATTGCAGCTTTATATTTGGACAAAACCAACCAATGGGAACATGTGGGCTTTGAAAAGCGCAATGAAGCCATACAACACATTAAAACAGGTAAGCTTCATAGACCCTTTTTAGGTGCAAATACCATTTATATAATGTTACCTGCAACATACTAAACGTTAAAAAAAAAAACCTTCATTAACACAGTAAATTTTCTAAAACTATATTTTGTGATACTTCAAAAGGTAATCAAAAATTTTTGTTGACTTTTTGCAGGTTACGAAACACAGTTAAAATTTCGTAAAGATGATGGATCTTTTGCTATGTATTCATTCAAACCAAGCACCACCTGGTAAGATACTCATTTATAAATTCCACATTTCATAGAAATTTCTACAAGAAAATATTTTATTATTGTCCTCTTCTCACCTCTCTCTTGGAAAGGTTGACTGCATATGTTGCCAAGGTGTTTCCCATGGCAACAGCCCATGTGCACATTGATACCAGTGTGGTATGTGGTGCTATCAAGTTTCTGATTCTTCAGACTCAGAGACCAGATGGCATGTTTGTGGAAGTTGGAGAGGTTTCAGATAAGAGCATAATTGTGAGTACAATACATCAGGTAACACCGCCTTATAAATATGGTGTAAAAACAGAAAAGATGCCACCAACTTTGTACCCAATGTACTTGAAAAGGGGGATGTGGGCGGTGTAGATTCAGATGCCTCCATGACTGCTTTCTGCCTGATTGCCATGAAGGAGTCGAGTAGAATGTGTTCTGATTACGTTCCTGTGAGTAGCAACCTCCACACAGCTTTTCCAGACCTTTCATACGGTTTGTTCAGACATCATTTACTTCACCATAAATTAAAATGGTTTATCTCCTCTTTTGCTAAATAATGAACTCATTATACAGCATTTTTCCTGACCTTGTCATGACTTATTTTGAGTAATGTTTTTGCACAAAAGAGCCTTTCAAGCAGCATGAGAAAAGCACAAGCCTACTTGGAACAACGACTGCAGAGGCTCACCAACCCTTACGCTGTTGCGCTGACATCATACGCCCTGGTGAACTTTAAAAAACTGGACAGAGGCGTTCTCTTCAGGCATGCTGCCCCAGGTCTCCTAGCATAACATTTCAATAAGAATACAGAAATAACTAAGAGGCTAATCACACACAAACTGTAGTAATAATCTCAGGAAGTTTTCCACAGATCAAACACACTGGCCTGTTCAAAAGGGGAAAGATGCTACACTGGAGGCCACAGCTTATGCTCTTCTTGCACTTGTTAAGGACCAGGTGGGTGTTGTGACAAATGACAGACTAAAAATCCTAAAAACTAAATATTTATATATATATATATGAGATTTTATTTTTGTGGTCTTATGTCAGTTTTAATCATGAAATTGCACCGGGATTTCTGTTTTACAATGTCACTACATAATGACACTTGATTCTGGACATTTCGATATAGCTGGGCAGTGCAAGAACACAGCATTTTATTAAAATGTACAAGTTTTGTGCTTTTATGCCACATAATTGCAACTATTTCAAAAGGATTAGCCAATCCGGACCTGGGTAAAATAGTAGCACTGTAGGAGTATGATTTCAAGTCGACTTTTAAGCAAAGGGGTAAAGACACATCTCATGGCACAAAGTTTTGCTATAGCATTGATGGCATTTCTTGACAAAGTGGAGAATAATTGGTTTTCAATGTGCTATGCAGTTACAGTTGACAAAACTGTAATAACAAGACAGCTGCCATGAGAAAATCAATATATCTGAGATACCAAAAACGCTTAAGTACACTCACTTTTCAAACATTTTACTTAAAAGTAGATGTTTATGGTACTTTACTCCTGCATGGAGACTAATAGACTTTGGAATAAAAATGTGAATGTCTAACTTTTCAGATCAGATTTAAATTGTATTCATAAGTCATGTCTACTTCTACAGGTGTTATTACAGTGAAATACCTTTCTCAAACTTTCTACTGTCCTACAAATTTTGCCAGATGAAATAATGATGAAAAAGCAAAAACAGGGTTTTCTGCTCGCTTGGAATACAGAGTATTTGGCTTCTCTGCATCCAAGTCCCCATTGCTGTGCTTAAAATCCTAAAAATTGGAGATTATTCTATGTAATTAGTAGATTAAATGAATTGCCATAATCCCAAAAGGCATTAAGATCACGTAACACATTCAGTGAAACATTAAAATAAAACACAGGGGGGGTTTGCCTCCTTTTCTTAAAGGCATTTGAAGAAGCTAAACCTATTGTACGATGGCTCAGCCAACAGCAGAGGTACGGTGGAGACTACGGAGCAACTCAGGTAATTCAAAACTCTCGATAGGTCAAGCACTTTGTTTGTAATGAAAAAATAAATTGTTTCATACTTCTCTTCTGTTTAATCTGATATTTTGATGCTGAATTCTATATTTTTCTCCAGGCTACTATAATGGTGTATCAGGCTGTAGCAGAGTATGCCTCCAATGTGAACGAGCCTCCTTTTGATCTCAATGTGGACGTATCAGTAAAAGGCAGGTCACTGATGAACAAGATCAACTTGAACAATCAAAATCACTACAGCACTAGAACATCTAAGGTGAGAAGATGGATCAGAACTGCTAACAAGAGTGAAAACTACTGCTTTCCATGGAATATTTACAATTAAAAGTGACAAACTAAGGTCTATTTAGTACAAAATCTATAATGTAACCTAAAAAACATAACATCAGACTGAAAAACAAACCCAGCATACCATAGTGAAATATAACCTTTGCAGGCTTTTGTATCGATTCTTTTGAGGAACCTTTAAAATTCACTCGTTGACCTGTTTATTGGATGCATAAGCTCAAACAAATGTAAGAAACTCAGTGGATTTTGACATCTAGACCTGATTAGCTGTTGAAGTTGAAACCATTGCGTCAGAAGAAAAGAAAAGCCATTGTTGTTTCAGATTCAAATGGTCTGGCACCAACAGTCATGCCATTATCAACAGTGTCTAAACTGTGCAGAACAATCCCTGAGGTTTAGGAATATACAGTGAGCAGACTGAGTTGGTAGAAAGGCAACAGTGGATCCGATAACCACTCAATGAGACCAGTGTTACTTCAAATGAGACCTTTATGTTTTGAATATATATATATATA
>NW_006800314.1:522966-530705 GCF_000485575.1 Poecilia formosa | reverse complement strand
GAATCTAAAATATATGACAATTTAATTTTTATCATGACATTATGGAAAATAATGAACTTTATCACAATATTCTAATTTTATGACCAGCACCTGTATTATTATTATCTAAGGAGGAAGTTCCGGTGCTCTTCAATATAGCTAGCGCAAGCGCTAGTCTCCCCCTGCTGGTTGCATCTAACCATTACATCAGCTAGACATTAACATCTTCAGCCCAAAGTGCTGGTAAAGCATTACAACCTCCTAACATCAAAAGAATAAATGTATCTCTGCAATAACCAACTTTCAAACCATCACATAAGCGCCTGGAACAAGACATGAGAGGCGACAGCATCATTATTTTGTCAGTTTTGTTGTTTGAAAGTAATAAAATGTGATTATTTTTTTATCAAACTCGAGGTGAGAGCGACGACAGCAGCTACATGGACACCAATGATATTGTCTCTCGCACCAAATTCCCTGAAAGCTGGCTGTGGTCCGATGTCAAATTGCCAGCATGTCCTCCAGACAAGCCTAACTGGTGGGTTCACTGAAACATTTACAAATAAACACAAAGAATCATGCTATCAGTTTAGCTTCAGTCTTAAATGTGTCTTTGTTTCAGCGAAACAACCTCCTTCGTAAAGAAAATGGCTCTGCAGGATACGATCACAACATGGCGGTTCACAGGGATTGGTCTGTCCAAAACTGGTGGTGAGAATTCATTAAACATCAGGCTTCAGTGTTTAGTTGTGTTTCAAACTCAACATCAAGAAAATTCACTGGTTTTTTTCTGTAGATTTAAGTCCCTTAGGCGTTCCCTGTGTATTTATTTTCTGTGTCATTTATGCTGTTGAAGGCCTCTGTGTGGCCGACCCTTTGGACATTGTTGTTCGAAAGGATTTCTTCATTGATCTCAAACTGCCCTATTCAAGTGTTCGAGGAGAGCAGATAGAAATTAAAGCCATTCTGCACAACCAAAGTCCTGATATTGCCACTGTAAGTATTTAAGCATGGATTAGCCACTGATTATTACTTTGTGATTGCCTTTACTCAAATCAGGAGTCCTTCCTTTGCAAACTTAATACAGTGCAAGAAGTTATTTAAATAATGGGTTAGGGTAGTTGCGGAGCAGTCTTCAACAAAAGCATGAAACACAGTCTCCCTATTGTTAGCATTAAGCAGGCTGAACCTTCTTAACAAGTCCCCATTGACTGCACATGGATGTACGCAATTGGAAATGTGTTAATCTGGTGCTTTTTCTTCACCCTTTCTATGCTGCTCTTCGTAACTGCGTAAGTCAAAATCCACCCATTGTTGCAGGTTGGAGAAATGAAATAATTTGCTTTTTTTATTGTCAAATACTGGGGAAAAAATGAAACTCATCAAACTTTGCACATTGTAATCCTTTTTTCAATCCATTTTTTTGAGGAAAAAAAATTTTCCTCAAAGAGAAAAAGCTTTATCATATTTGAGTTAGATTTCTATTTTACTTGCACATAAGTTTTTAATCAAGAGAAAATGTTTTTTCGACACTTAGAAAATGAGTCTTCTAAAAAATGTTTCCACTGACCTTCCAGGGATTACTTTATTCCCAGTCCATTACTGAGCATCAAAAACCATCTGAAATTAATTGAACTGAATAGTCACTTCGTACCTTTTTATCTGTCTGTTGTTTTTAAGGTACGTGTGGATCTACTTGAGGCAGAACATGTGTGCAGCGCAGCTTCAAGGCGTGGGAAATATCAGCAGGAGGTCAAAGTTGGGGCCTCGAGTACACAATCAGTTCCCTTTGTTATTATTCCGATGAGAGAAGGAGATTTCAACATCGAGGTCAAAGCGGCTGTCAAGGATACCATGCTCAGAGATGGAATTACAAAAAAGCTGCGGGTTGTGGTAAGAGAAATGATCAGTGCGTAGCCAGCCTATTTTATCTTTCAACAGTTTCAAATGATTACATTAACAAAAACTAATAAAATATTTTAGATATGTTTCCTCACTGCTGTTTTTCTAGCCGGAAGGCTTCCTAGTAAAAGCACCTCAAACTATAAACCTGGATCCCGAAAACGAAGGAAAAGGTAAGCAGGACTTTGTAGATTTATAAAATTTTTATGTACTCATAGCTCAGCACGCAGATACTTTCTGATAAACTACAGCGTACATTAACAGTGTATTTATTTCCATTTTTTATTATTCAAATGAGTGGGATGACTCTGAAGTTACGATGAATGGATGAGGTACATGGAGAGCACTGAGTTGAGACCATCAGACAAACTGCGCTAAAGGAAAGATTAGAGTGAAGGTTGATACTGAATCCTTATGAAATCTTTTTCTTTTCTTAAATCCAGATGGTAAACAAGTGCAGCTCCTCCGCAGTAACATTCCTCTGATTGACATCATACCGAACTCAACTACCAGCACACAAATAGCAATTACAGGTGATACGCAAAAAAAACGGATGTAAGACTGCAAGATGCAAGTAAGCCTGCATGACGTTAGCGTCTCTTTGCTGCTCGTGGGAATGTTGCCAGGAAAAAAGCCTAAAGAAGAGCTGAAGAACGCCGTCACTGGAGAGTCGATGAGCGGCCTGCTCTACCAACCTTCTGGTTGTGGAGAGGAAAACATGATCCACTTGACAATGCCCGTCATTGCAATCACGTATTTGGACATGACCTACCAGTGGGAAGCCGTGGGGGTCGAGAGACGGGATGAAGCCCTGCAACACGTCATAACCGGTGGGGCAAATAAAAATATATATTTCCCTGATGATTTATATCCCAGGTCAGGGATCTTCAACTCCAGTCCTCGAGGGGTGGCGACCTGAAATTTTTAGGTGTGTCCCTAGTACATCGTATCTCAATCAAATGGCTGAATTACTTCCTCAGTAAGGATCCTGTCCCGATACTCGCACTACATCCTACACCCCCTGTACGAAGTGCACACAAGGGTTTGAGTGCAAAATTGGGAGGACTGGGACAGTATGAGTTACATGTCGGGACCAGTCGCTGTTCCAGCATAAGCAACGGCTATTGTATGCACTTTACGAATGTTAAATTACGTGATTTAAATGCACAGTATTAGGTATTTTTGCTTCCCAAGGTTATTGCGGGAGATATTTGGCATTTCAAATGTGTTTCATTATGACATGTAGAAAAAATCTTTATAGTATTTACTCATGTTCAGTAGAGTGAGACAAAAATGATTTCAATACTTTACATTTGAAAACTGATATTGTTTTGCGACACAGTTTCTTCAGCGAACATCGCCATATTTCTGCCTTTCAATTCAAAACGTCACATGCCATATAGATGAATTGTGGGTAATACCAACCCACTCCTAGGTTTCGTGTTAACTGAGGAGGCCGTCTGATGGTACCTGTTGTAACTGTTCTATGTTAGACTGAAGCAGATTCTGTGTAATTCTAATGTGCAAAATGGTCGTGTAAAATCAGAGATCAAGTTTATTTTAAATTTGCACTGTGTAAAGAAATAAAAAAAAATTTACCTTGAGCACAATACCAATGAATGATGTGTTGCACACTTCTTTTAGTGTGCAACAACAAAACATAAACTTCAGTCAGTGAATCTTGTTTGTTTTGTTGGGCTTAGGTTACCGTAATCAGCTAAGCTACCGTAAAAGAGACGGATCCTTTGCTGCATATCCTGATCATGACAGCAGCACATGGTGAGCCCTGAAAACTTTCAGACATAATTGTCTATCTATAATAATTTGCTAAGTTTTGAAATACTTATATCAATTGATCAATAGATGGTTCTTTTACAGTATTTTTTAGTAGTCAAATTGCCTCTCTTTAGGTAGACTTAAAAAGATAACTAATCCGGACTATAATCTACAGAGAATAACCACAGAGAACGAAAGGAATGAACTGAATAAGAAAACTGGGAACGTTTTTCTGGGGTAAATGTCAACTATGGTGATCTGATTTAGGGTTAAGTGCCGACAGAGATTAAGAAGAAAAGAAAAACAACAACAACAAAATTCTGCTAGTATTGCACAAAATTCCTGAAGTAAATTCCCCGAACCCCTCAACTCGACCCACAATGTATGTTGACAGAAAATCAATTAAGCTCCAAAATTTGAGAGACTTTTTATGCCAAAATATTTTACAGGCCAAACTTTAGAGGTGTCATTGCTCAAAGCCACTTTAAGAGATCACAAAGTATGACTCCTAAAGAAGACAAAATGGTTGACTGGAGGCTTTACGTGCCTCTACGTAGACGAACTTACAATCTGACTTTTGTTCGGTTTGATGTTTCAGAAGTGACCAACCTTTCTGCATCCTCCGTTTCCCCCCTAAAGGCTGACGGCGTATGTTGTCAAGGTTTTCTCCCTGGCCCACAGACTGGTGGCCGTTCAAAGCAAAGTCATCTGTGACGCCGTCAACTTTTTGATTCACAACGCACAGCAGCCTGACGGGATGTTCAGAGAAGTTGGAAGAATGTCCCACGTAGAGATGACAGTGGGCACCGTGAAATCATCCAGACCTATTATTCTTCGTTTTAAAAAGCGTAGTATTTGTAAATCAGTATCAGTGTAAGAACAGGTTGTGTGTGTCCACAGGGTGACGTCGGCGGCGTAGATTCGGACGTCTCCCTGACAGCCTTTTGCCTCATTGCCATGCAGGAGTCAAGCGGGTTATGTAGTGCCAGTGTTAATGTGAGGATCTTTGTTTTCTCTCACAACACAGTATACTGTAATGCTTCCAATATTCTAGAATTGCTCACCTATTTTAAAATGTTTCCTCTGTTTTGTCCAGAGTTTACAAGACAGCATAAACAAAGCAGTGAGCTACCTCCAAAAACGCCTGCTGACCTTAATCAATCCCTATGCCGTTGCCATGGCGTCGTATGCCCTGGCCAATGAAAACAAGCTGAACCTGGAGATCCTGCACAGTTTCTCCTCTCCAGGTGCGATCACACAGTAACACAGACACTATGGAGCAGTTCTAATGAAACAGTGTAGACCATGCAACCTCTCAACTACAGCACTAAGAGAAGACGAGAGAGTTGTCTTGGTCTTTACCACAGACCAAGACAAGGCTTCTTGAGATTGAGTCTTGTTGTCGTCCTCAGATCAGTCCCACTGGCCGGTACCAGTGGGTCGTGTTTACACAGTGGAAGCCACAGCATACGCTCTCCTGGCTCTGGTCAGATTCAAGGTCGGCATGTTTTACGTACTACATAAACACGACAGATGTTCATTTTTATCTGACAGCTTTCATCCAGTGTCTTTTCATTGTAAAGGCATTTAAAGAAGCCTGGCCAGTTGCAAGGTGGTTTAACAAACAGCTAAGAGAAAATGGAGGCTTTGGATCAACTCAGGTGATGAAAAACTTGTGTGTTTTTTTTTTTGGGGAGGGGCGGGGGGGTTACCTTTATGACAATGTTTACCTTTCTTTATATTCTCAGGCAAATTTATACACTTGGATTTTATCAGTTTGTTGTGTTGAGAAGATGAATTTCCCGTTGAGTGACAACTCTGGATTATCTTAAGGACACAGCATTAAGGTTTCAAGTTGGTAATCACCTGGAGTCTAATTGGAAATATTGGGGGATTATTATTAGCCCTGACCTTAAAATCCAGTATGTCCTCCCTGCTTATAAAACATAGTGGTAACCACAGGAAAAATCTGTCTATTGCGATTATCTTATGTACACATTACTTTACCTCCTCTATTGAGCAGGTTTTGCAGCTGAAAAACAAAATACAGAGAAAATGCCTTGCTGTAAGCGTTCACAAGGGAATAAACTAGCAAACGTTTTTCTGGTTATGAAATGCAAAAAGCTCTCCTCTCTTGAAGATGAACCTCCTCCACAAAGAGGTACAGGGGCTTTCTTTTTTATTATTTTTTTGGTGGAAGACCCCATTTGTTGAGGATGATTGAGGTCACTCCAACTCTCGCCAAGTGTGGCTGTCACTGCCTCAGCTCAGCTGATAAGCAATATATTTAAACCACAGTTAATTCATTCAGCCAGTTACACTTATATCACACTTTAAAACCAAAGCTGTGTGGTATTAATTACACTGGTTTGTTTCTTGGTACGGCTGCACAGTGGCGCAGTTGGTAGAGCTGTTGCCTTGCAGCAAGAAGGCTCTGGGTTCGATTCCTGGCCCCGGTCTTTCTGCATGGAGTTTGCATGTTCTCCCTGTGCATGCGTGGGTTTTCTCCGGGCTCTCCGGTTTCCTCCCACAGTCCAAAAACATGACTGTCAGGTTAATTGGCCTCTCCAAATTGTCCCTAGGTGTGAGTGTACTTGGTTGTGTGTCTCTGTGTTGCCCTGCGACAGACTGGCGACCTGTCCAGGGTGTACCCTGCCTCTCGCCCGGAACGTTAGCTGGAGATAGGCACCAGCACCCCTCCCGACCCCACTGAGGGACAAGGGTGAAAGAAAATGGATGGATGGATGGATGTTTCTTGGTACTCAGGACAATTTGTTTTTCATGTCCGTCTTGTCTCTGCAGGCCACTGTGATGGCGTACCAGGCCGTGGCAGAGTTCTGGACTGGTGAACAAGATCCAGACTATTATCTAAATGTGGACATCTTGTTGCCGGGCAGATCAAAGCCTGTAAAATACAACTTCAACCAGAGGAACCACTTTGCCACAAGAACATCTAAAGTTCGAACAAGCATTTTGAAACTATTAGTATTTACTATTATTCCCATATGTAAAGCACTTTGAATTGCCTTGTTGCTGAAAATGTGCTACATGACTAAAATTACCTTACATTAGTGGCTCAAAACTATTATTTAAAAAAATCCACTTCATGTGTTTTAGCTGATCTCTTTGCTTGTCTGCATTTTAAATTATTATAGATGAATAATATAAACCAAGACGTGACTGTCGTTGCTACAGGCCTAGGAGAAGCCACAGTGACGGTAAGTCAAATGTTCACTTCTTGGTTTGGGTTCAGCTTTATTCATGGAAAATCAAACATATTTTTAACTTTAAATACATAATCTCATAAACGACTTCCTATTTATTTATGTATTATATGCTAACTTAAAAACACTCTTTTATGACAGATGGTGTCGTTATTTTATGCTTTACCCAATGAAAAATATAGTGATTGTCAGAAGTTCAACATGACAGTAGAACTCCTCCCAGGTTAGTTTTCTTGTGTTTTGCATCTTGCTGTGTGTTAATAAGTTTCTGGGGATGTTTCATACCTAACTGGTGTGGTGTTCTACCAAATAAACGTTTGTTGTGTTTCCAGAGACATCAGATGAACGTGAGAAGATATACAAGATAAGAATAGAGCTTTTGTAAGACCTATTAGAATGAATTTAACATTTTATGAAAATTGTTAATTTAACCCTAAAATGGGTAAGGAAAAAAATAATTCTGGTAGTGACTGATCAGTAATTAAAATGTCTAAATTCAAACACCAAAACACATGTACAAACAATAAAATCTCTGTGAGGGTCTTGTTTTTAACGCTAAGCTTGATTGACAGCACTAAGATCCTCCTCCTGCCTCTGATTGGTTGTTTCTGACTGACTGATGCTGCTGCTGCAGAGGAGCCACAGAGAGGAGGCAAAGAATATCATCCTGCTACAACATAGCAACCGTTTTAACAAATATTGTTTATGAAACGTGCATGCATGCTTTAATGTATTTCTGTATTTCTATCAACTCTTTTCCTCCTTAATTTTTATTCTGCACAGATATAAGAACCAACATCGAGATGCCGCCATGACAGTTTTGGATATCGGTTTGCTAACCGGCTTCACTGTTAACAC
>NW_006800314.1:499150-521966 GCF_000485575.1 Poecilia formosa | reverse complement strand
GGTAAATGGATAAAGGGATAAATGACAAATAGATAAATGAAAAATAGATAAATAAAAAGAGAAATTGGGAAATTGATATGAAAAATAAATAAATGAAAAATTGGTTTAACGAAAAAGCTAAATTATTTATTTAACAATTTTTTTTATTTATTTCACTCATTTTCTTCATTTTTTTTATTTATTTTACTCATTTTTTATTTATTTCACCCATTTATTTATTTATTTATTTAATTTTGGCTGAAATGGCTCTCCATACAAGCTTCTCCATCGCGATAAAAAGGGAGTAACTGGGGGAGTTTACTTTGACAGCAGCAATGGAGTCCAGCAGGATGATGAGTTGGACCCAGCTTGGATTTGTGACTTCTCTTGCTTGGTTCTCACTGGTTTCTCTGGCTGATGGAGCTCCTCTGTAAGTAGATCTGTCTGAACTTCCAGCAGGGCCGAGCGCAAATCGTGACACCGCACCTACTAATGGCGCACCACAAGTGCCACTGTTTTCGGGACTAGCTGCCAGTGTTGTCACTGACTTCGGCTGACTTCGGCTGACCTCGGCACCTCATACTGGCACTTCCGCTGACACCTGCCACCAGAAGTGCCATTAGTAGGTGCGGTGTCACGATTTGCGCCTGCTGTATCTCTGAACTTCACAAGTTACATTTCAGGTTACATTGAAAGAGCTAACCCATTGACGCATTATGGGTACGCTGGTTTTATAAGACGTTCTCAGAGAATAAAGTCAGACTGGAGGTACTTCTGTACAGTTTGTATGTGTCAAATTCATTTTTGGACAATGCAGTGTATCATAAATAATGACGATAATAATAATAATGTTTTGTAATCAAGAAAGACAGCTGTTTTACATCTGGAGCGGAAATATCTTTACATGTTGTCAGGCTCATAAAATATTCTCCATTTCTAGAACCACATCTGTGAAGTTCCACTTTGATTGCTCTGAAGTGTGAATAATAATAGGAAATGTCTTCAAATTTTAGTGAAACCACAAGTTCGAGTTCCCAAGTTCACAATGAAGCTAAATAAATTAGGGAAAGTTGTGTAAACAAGTTTAGACGTATTCTGGTTCTACTTTTTGTCCTTTCATTTATATTTTTTAATTAAACATTGCTGCCTTTACCGTCATTAATGCCTAACGTTGTCTGTTGTTTGCCCCCTGGTTAGCTAGTCTTAGCTAATTTTTCTGTGCATGCTCCCTGTTTAAATTGCAGGTTTTTCTAATGTGAATGAGTTCATTATGTTTAAGCTGAAGGGATTTTTTTCAATTTTCTGCGATTTATAGCCCGTAAAAAGCAAACAAAACTCTTTAGATGAAATTATAAAAAATTAAAACAGTTTAAATAAGCTAGCTACGTCGCCGTTTCTCCCGTATTTCAGATATGACAATTTCCATGCAAAAATAGTTTTGATTTCTCCTTCATGTCTGCTTGCTTCTCCAGGGAGGTTTTGTCTGCACCCAACCTGCTCCGAGTAGAAACGACAGAAGTCATCTTTGTTGAAGTTCAGGATTATGTGCAAGAAGACGCCATACCTGTGCAAATCAAAGCAATGAATTATCCAATGAAAACTAAAGCACTCGCATCGACATCTGTTACCCTTAATAAGGCAAACAACTTTCAGAGTTTTGGGAAAATTCAGGTAACTTGGTTCAGATACGCTTTAAGAATTATGACCATTGTTGCAATGCTCTGTCACTCAAAATCAGACCGAAGGTTTACCTCAAAATTATTGATAAGATTGTATCAAACAAACAGATAAAAGAACCAAAAGATTAAAAGAACCAACAAGCTTTTTGTCAACAGGACTTAAGTCCTCTGCTCTCAATTCAAATATTTCAAGGTATTTTCTTCACAAAAGACTCTTTGGCGGACAACTAATTAAATCCCCAAAATGTACATGAACATAATCATTTTAAATTTTTTACTTTGCTTTACTCCCAGATTGAGGCAACAGACTTCAGTAAAGACCCCAACAGAAAGCAGTTCGTGTATCTCCAAGCACAGTTCCCAAACAAATTGTTGGAAAAAATTGTGTTGGTGTCCTTCCAATCCGGGTACATTTTCATACAGACTGACAAAAGCATCTACTCTCCCAACAGCAACGGTGAGTTTATACATTTTCCTCTCAGTCACAGCTACACAATGGTTACAGTCTGAAATGAATTATACTCACCAGTATTACCAGAGAAAAAGTTAACCACATTTATATTCACAGCGACGATATCTATGGAAAAGATATACAAGCAAAGGAAAAAGAAAGTAAACCCTGTTTCAAGCTTATCTATTTGTTAGGTATTTGTTTTCTGACAGGTCTGGATAGACCACTAATGTACCATAGAGCGTCAGCAGCATTACTTGACAGCTTAAAAGGAAACACTGTTCCTTCAGGGAGGGGGGCAGGCAGTATGTCTGTCTGTGTCTTTTTAAGAGCAATTCTCCTTTAGATTTCACTTTATCCGATGATAAAATGTGTTTTATATCTTTTTTCTTGTTGTCTTTAAAAGTTATGTACAGGATTTTTGCAGTCAGTCCTGGCATGGAGCCTCAAACAAATGCAGTCGTGGACACTGAGATTGTGGTAACGTACTTTTAAGTTTCAGTAACTGCTTTATGTTCTTCTGTACCAGTACCATGTGGATGTGGACGTACAAACAAAATATCTTCAGAAGCCCAAGTATATTCCCCAAAAGACTTTATTATCTGAAATATTTCCTTGGACTGTGTGTAAGTCTGTTTTGGTATAGAAAGAGATTTTAGAATAAAGTACCTGCAAATCTTCCACACTGTACTTGTTGCCATGAGGTGGACCAAAGAATATCTGAAATATTGGAATTAATAAAGAAAAACATGATACTTTGCAAAATATAGCGAGTTTTTTTGTTGTTGTTTTGGTTAATGTCAGTGAATAGTCAAAGGTTTTTTGTTTTTTTTCCACAGACTCCTGAAGGCGTCACTGTACAATCTGACTGGAACACTTTAAGAGCAGGGCTGGGTTATAGCAGCTATAGACTTCCTGAAGTCGTCAGGTAAATGATTTACAATAATTTTTTTTTTTAATGTGGTTTTATTGATACTTCCCACTGGTCTCTGAACTAAAATTTATAATTAAAGCCTTTAGTTACACTAAATATGTTGTGAACACTTAAAATATGTTGTATAATTAACATAATTATTATTCTCATTTGACTGAAAGCAAGAAACACACATGTCTCAGGGAGAATATGTGTGAAATGTTATTGAACATGAATTAGCTCCTTTCTCTCAGTGCACAAATAATACTTGTTTCTCTGCATGTTTGCATGTAGTTTTGGAGTTTGGAAAATTGTGGCCAAGTTCAGGAAAACCCCACAAGAGAGCTTTACTTTTGAGTTTGAGGTCAAAGAATATGGTAAAACTCTTTTCCACTTAAAATAAATAATAATAATAATAATGCCATCATCCATGCCTGATAAAAACAGACAAAAGGTTCTCATGAATGTCTGCACATTCTGCAGTTCTCCATAGTTTTGAAGTTACGCTGACACCTGGAAGCCCCTTCTTCTATGTAGACAGTGAAGATCTCACAGTCAACATCAAAGCTATGCAAGTATCATGCAGATGAAAAGATAGAAGTGTGACTAAAGCATTCGTCCAAGTTAATATTTTACTTGCTGTTTCAGATCTAACTTTGGGGAGGCAGTGGATGGAACGGCCTACGTTCTGTTTGGAGTTGTTCAAGACGGTCGTAAGAAAAGCTTTCCTGACTCTCTACAGAAAATCAAGGTAAAAGGGATAAATAAGGCTTTACGGTACGGTGCAGACTTATTTCAGTTTTGCAGTTTTCTACATGATTTTTAAGTATTTTCTACTTGTCTGATGTTGCAGGTGCATGTCAGTAATTTCTAATGTCACTAAAAGGGAATTTTAGCGATTCAGCTCCATAAGTTAAACTCACACCAATGTGTTCCACACAGTGTGACGCAGTTCAGGCATCATTTTCTGTTAATTTGAGTTATTTAAGTTTGGATAAGCTGTGTGCCATATTTATCTAAATCAACAGGAAGAAACTCTTTACTTACTGTAATAATATTATGCAACGTGAGTAACTTTTTGAGTTGAATTATGCAGAACTAGAAAGACATATGCTCATGTTGCTGTTGTTGAGATGTGCTTGCTTAGATTAATGATGCCAATTAGTGTAAATTTCTGACTGAAATATTAATATCAGAGTTAAATATTTTCTTGATGACAAACTTTTGCTTCACATCATGTCAGATCCTGGAAGGTGACGGAGTGGCCAGACTAACGAGGGAGCAAATCACACAGACCTTTCCAAATATTGCAGAGCTGGTGGGGAGCTCTATATTTGTAGCAGTCAGTGTGTTGACGAAAAACGGTGAGAAAAAAAAGTGTTCATATACACACACCAAGTTATTATTATTACACAAACGTAAGCCATCAAGAAAACTGACCATAGAATGTTTGATTTTGAGTTTTGAACAATTAGAAAATGTTTTTTGTTGTTAAAAAAGGCTGTAAAACCGTGTAAGGTAAAATGCGTTTTTTATTTTTTATTTTTTCATGAAGAATCTGAAAATGTCTGCTCAAGTAAACATCATCTGCTCTAAATGTTGCCACTACTTTTCAAATGTAGCATCTCCATAAAACATGAATCGCTTCAGTTTGAACCGTTATCAATTGTTCTTACATAAGCCAGCGCCACAACAAGTAAACAAGATGATACGCGCTGAAGAAATTACTTCCATGAAAGATTTTTATGGGTTTTTTTTTTTTTTTGTAATTTACCAAATGTTTTTGTACACGGAAGCATTTCATCCTTAAAGATGAATAAGAAAACAAAAATACACCAAACTGTGGCATTTTCAACGTGCAAATTTGCTCTCCTCAAAACGTCCTCGTATCGTGTTCTCCAGTTCGTTTTGGTTAGATGGGGATACATTTTTTTAAAATGTGTCTAACTTTAGATTTTAGCTGTTGTACTAAGTAAAAAGTTTGGACTTTGATTTTCTGACCTCTTTCATCGTCGTTATGTTTTACCGACAGGCGCTGAAATGGTTGAGTCTGAGCTGGGAGGCATAAAGATCGCCTCTTACCCCTACACCATCCTCTTCAGGAGAACACCAAAGTTCTTCAAACCAGGCATGCCGCTGGACGTCACGGTACATAACTCATTTACATTAAAGATAACGGACAGAAAATTTGATAGAAACATATTCCAACATCCTAACGAGTGTTAACAATCTGAAAACTGTGAACTGCACAGGCACAGCAGTTTTTAAGTTCTGTTTGCACCAAACAAAATCACAAAAATATTAAAGATCAGACAGAAGATGGATGGCAGCACAATGTAAAAATGGCCAAACTCTGCAAGGTTGTAGTTTTACTTAAATGAGTTGGCAGCAGGCAGGATGTCTGGATCCTTATAAAACTGAGCAAACATTTCTTAAAAACATATTAAAAGGGGGACTTTACCTTAAAGACACTCTTTAATTTAAAACAAAAGTTTCGAAGTACATCAATAAGCTTTTTTTGCCCCTCTGTCTGGTTGGAGAGCAAAAGCACCTCGACTGCTTTCACAGTTAACGAGGCTTTCAGGTTCACCGTTTCCAGTCAAATTCAAGCAGACATGGATGTTTGGATGCTCTCAGTCGGGTGCGGAGGGGCTTGACATGTTTCTACAGTTACATCATGTGATGTGGCTTAACAACTTGTCATTTTTACTGTTTTCTTGTGTTTTTTTTTTGTTTGTTTTTTTTTTTTTCCGTCTCTGGCAGGTTGAAGTTGTGAATCCTGACGATTCTCCAGCTCCAGGTGTGACCGTGGTGGTGGATCCTGGCAACATGGAGGCCGTCACCTCAGAAAACGGCATCGCAAGATTTAGCATCAACTCATTTCAAAGCTCTCAAGCTGTGTTTATTGGAGTAAGTCGCGTGAATTGTGTCCCACCTGACCCCCTGAGGTCACTGTGAAGGCTTAACCAGTCACTAAGCAAATGTTCGTTTTAAAATAAGAAAGTTGATCACAGGTAGGGAAACAAAACGACTGACAAAAGCATCACAATAATTAGAAGAACCAAAAGTCAAAGCAATTGAAAGAAGAAGACATAAGAATGTCTGAAAGAGCATTAAAAACAGACTAAAATAGCGGAGCAAACCTTTTAACAGTTGGGATTATACACTAATTTAATTATTAGTGAATGTTTAGAAAGGGAATAAAAATGGGTAATGGTGTTACAGCTAAACTGAGGGAAATGATATTGCAATCTTGCAAACAGAAAAAAGAAATCAGAACTCATCAACAAACTGATCACAAGGAGGATAAATCTGCTAATAGCCCACAGGTATGGAGCAGAACAGTGGAAAATAGTCAAACAATAAGTAAATATGAAATTACCATATAGAAATGTGAGGCAGAGAATAACTGGGTATGTAAATATGGAATTTACTCAATACCCACTGATAGAAAAAAATGATCTTTTTGTCCCTCTATAATAGTTAAATTTCTCTGTGTTTAAATTCATGTGTCATTTTTTACAGGCAAAGACCAAAGATCCCAAAATCCCAGCAATTCGACAAGCGTTTGCCTCCATGACGGCTCGTCCATACAAAACCAAAAGCAACTCTTACCTCTACATGAGTAAATATAGAAAATATGTACAGAACAACATTATTCTTTACCCAAGGCAGATTTAGGTTTGAAATCATTTTTCTTCAAATGGAGAGTTTCTGAGTGGAAAAGAGAAAGACACCTCTAGAAAGATAGAACTACGCAAAGAATAGGAATGAAAAAAATATGTTTAACTTTTTTAAAGTGGTATGTTGAATATCATTAACACCCTAATCAATAGTTAATGGTATTACAGTAATCAACCAGTTTAATTATTGCTGTCCAGCTTTTTGCATATCACCTGTTATTATTATTATTATTGTTGTTATTATTATCTTTTGTGACGAGGTGATGTTGGAAGGCCTCTGTCACATCACCCTAATCAATAGCTCCCTTCACAAATTCTCTATTAGACGAATTCAAAGAGTCTTTAGCGGGAAAAAAAGAAACCTAAATGTGCCAAGGGTGTAATTTTTTTCTTTCTTTTATTTATTTATTTATTTTTTTGCTAAATCATAATGAAATTAAACCACTGCAGGGTTTCCCCCAGAAAACTGTCTAAGCCCGGTGGTTGGGGCGCCGAGGCGGTCCATCGTGTTTTTGTATTAAAAGATGTTAAGCAGACAGGAAATGTAAAAATATTACTGGGTAATTAGATGTTACAGGAAAATATTGCCAGTGAAATGCTATTTAAACCCACAACTATAGAATCTTCCAAACAAATAAAAAAAAAAAAAACTGCACTTCTGTTTAATCCAAATTTTATACACACACACACACACACACATATATATGTGTGTGTGTGTGTGTTTTGTTTTTTTCCTAAAAACAAGCAATGTAGGGGGGCTACTACGGCATGGCGGGCTGCCAGGCTTATAACACCGGGGAAATCCTGCTCTGATAGTGAAACTGCTGATTCTAATAACAAGTTGTTGTCACAGGTTTGGATTCAGCTGAGGTGGAATTAGGAGGAACCATAAAAGTCGATCTGTTCGTTGGCAGACAGGAAAGGGAACACAGATACATCACATACCTGGTAAGAACAAAATGCAGGCAGTCTGCAAACACGTGTTTTTACTTCTGTGAACCTGAATTGTTTGAAGCTCTCAATGTTGGGATTTCATTCATGCATGTTTTTGTCTGTATTCCCAGATTTTGAGTCGAGGTCAGCTGGTAAAACACGGACGATATCAGATGAGCGGGCAAATGCTGATGAGGCAGAGCCTTCCCGTTACCAAAGAAATGTTGCCATCTTTCCGCATCATAGCCTACTACCATCCAAACTCTGAAGAAGTGGTTGCAGACTCCGTGTGGGTGGATGTCAAAGATTCTTGCATGGGATCTGTAAGAGGCGCAACAGTTGAACAATCGCACATCCATGCAAGCTAATGCTGCTTCATGCACAAGAATATTAACGTTTGTGAAGTGTCCTGAAGGTCGCCTTGAGCAAAAATAAAAAAACCTTTCTTTCTCTTTAAGCTAAGTCTGGAGCCAGTGAGACCTGCTGCATTTTATGCATACCGCAGCAGCTTCAGTCTAAAAATCACGGCAGATCCTGAAGCCACAGTGGGACTAGTGGCAATTGACAAAAGTGTCTCAGCCCTCAACAGGAAGCACCGCCTGACACAAAAGAAGGTAACTCCTTTTGTCTGCTTGCCAAAAATATACTGCTCAAAAAAATAAAGGGAACATTTCACTTTAATTTTGTGTGTGGCTCCAAATCCAGGCCTCCATTGGTTAATAAATTTGATTTCCATTGATGATTTTTGTGTGATTTTTGTCGTCAGCACATTCAACTTTGTACAGAACAAAGTATTCAATGAGAATACTTCATTCATTCAGATCTAGGCTGTGTTATTTGAGTGTTCCCTTTATTTTTTTGAGCAGTGTATTTGTTATTTTTGCACACAGTTTCATTTGTCTGGTTGGTTAAACGGATTTCTGCAATTGCAAAGCTGTAACTTATGAGTGCAAATTAAACTCATCACTAGCTAAAGTTTATTTTGAGGTTCCGTCGTGCATACAGAACATACATGTATTAATTAATTATTCTTCATTAAATGCATACGAATGGATCAAATAACATAAAGGAAGGGAGAATAATTGTCAACTCAGCAGTTTGTACTTATGCAGAAAACTTAACATTTTCTGTTGAAAATGTTTGAATCTGTTAAGTGGTTGTGTTTAAATCACTTTTATTGTGTCTAGATCTGGGACATGGTGGAGGAATACGACCCTGGCTGCACAGCAGGGGGCGGAGAGGACGGCATGCACGTCTTCTACGATGCTGGACTCTTGATGGAGACGGGCACCGTTCCAGGGACGCCTTCCAGAACAGGTTAGCTCTCGCTCCTGCTGCTTTCTTGACAGAGTGGATAGCAACACAGCTAAATGTTGTGCATCTTTTAATGAGATCACACAATATCTCATTAAAAACAAGCAAACATTTCTCCAAGGACTTCAAAATAATCCCACTATTTTAGGTGGGATTGGATTAAACTTTTATGCATTCAAGTAAGTAAACACATTGTGTGATCTCAATAAAAGATGCCCTTTTAAGGTCACCTGAAAAAAAAAAAGATCAAGCAAAAACCCAGAAGTTATTTGGAAAATACCAGTTATAACTTGCACCTTTAATACAAACCTATATGTTTTAAAAAATAAATAAATAAATAAATAAAGCTCTGGTGAACTTCAGAATTTTTGAAGACATTTCCAAACATGGTCAAATCTTCATTTAAATTTTTCATTTAATTGCACATTCATAGACATTTTTTTTTTTTAAGTCCCAAACTTTACTTTTGTGTTGTTACACAATGAGGTTTGAGGTTTATTTTAATTTTAGATTGGCAGAAAAATGCTATAATTGTTCAGTAGTAGAATACATTATCAAATACATATCTTCCTTAATAATTGTGCATAGAGCAGGGATCTCCAGCTCCCTGCCTAGGGGGGCTGGTGTTTTGCAACTTCACACCTTATTTCACCTGCATCTTTAAAACCTCACCGAGAAACGATTTGTAATCTTGGTTCTTCTAAATGTTTTCTAAATCTCTAATTTCTCCGTCTCGCCTGAACATTGTTGTTCTCTCCGTGATCCTTTGAATCTAGAGCAGGTTGATCTGCTTTCTGATAAACTGATCCTATAAATTTTTTGATCACTTGGGTTGCTCTTGGAGTATTTACCTTTTGATTTCCACATGGTCAGTTCATTCTGAAATATTGAAAAGTCGAAACAAAACAACAAGGCGACGCAACAGAAGACGCAGCAAATCCCGTGATCTTTGTAACCTTTTTTTTCCAAACGCACACACAATAAACATTAGAGCGCCATGTGTATTTCTCAGTTGTAGTGGAGTTGTGTAATTTCCTCATGCTTGGTTGATGCAAGGCGACATGTTTTTTTGGTTTGCCAACTTGCATGACAACATAGACGACAGTGGTGGCAGCTTTATCCAGACGGTGGGGCTGAAAGGGAAGGAAGGATCCAGCCACCCTCTCAGCTTTTATCCGACAGTGATAAAGTGCACCGCTACACTTTCAGTAGCAAAAATCCAGTTTGTTTCTTTGTCTAATTATTAAATTTTGCTGTTTTATCAGATTTCCAGTGCCCCACATCCAGCCGGAGGAAACGAGCCACCACTCTGAGACATAATGCAAGCAGAGCGGGTAAAAACCTCAAAAACCACAAGGATACCGAATTTTTGTATGGCAGATTAGATTATGGAATGAAAAAAAACCAACCTCAATCACATGAAATACAGATATTTTCTGCTCTGCATGATTTTACATGCAGATCATCTTGTTCTCCGTCTCTTCCTTCAGATTCGGATTTCTTTAGAGAAATTCATCTACTGCGTCGCAATAGGAGAAGAGCGCAGCAGACGAGTGGTAGTTACCATCAGTTCATGTCATTACTGTACAGGAATCAACGTATTTCGAAAGCGGTCATCGATTCTTGCTGAGATATTCCTCTTTTCTTCTTTTCCACTTCAGTTGAGGCAGGCGGTATCACGGGTTCAGATTTAACCGTCGTTCGCACTCGATTGCCAGAAAGTTGGCTTTGGCACGACGTGAAGACGAACGCTTGCCCAAGTAACATACCTGGCTGGTGAGGAACAGAAACGGCAACACCGACGTCTAATGAGATGTTTTCCACATGAGACCGGCACTTATTATTTATCCATTTCAGTTCATCCACATCACATGAAAAAACTTTCTTCCTGCAAGACACGATAACAACGTGGCAGCTGACAGGCATCAGTCTGTCAGACACTCACGGTGAGGAGGACTCTTGACTTACTTTTGCTGTTTTTACATAACAAATTCTTTCCAAATCAATTCCTCTCTCCATCTGCAGCTTTGATTTAAGGTTTTAAGGTAAACAAAGTGGTAGCTGGTGGAGTAACTTTGTTCTGTTTATTTTTTTTTATTTTGCAGGTATCTGTGTGACTGACCCATTAGAGGTTTTGGTGAAGAAAACTTTTTTCATCGATCTCAGGCTGCCGTACTCGGCGGTTCACGGAGAGCAGCTGGAAATAAAGGCAGTTCTCTACAATTACAATCCTAATCCCATCACTGTGAGTCTGAACTATTCCAGCCAAATTGGTTAACATTTTACTCAGCATGGATAATTTATTTGATCAAAAAATACCTTTATGCACTCAAAGCAAATGGATGGCCAATGTGTTTTTTGGACACTAATTAGCTCCTGTAAGCTAGCTGTTTTGCTTAACCAGCTTGTATCGAAATCCCCAGTTTATGCCCAGGTGCTCAAGCCAATTTCATCCCATCACACTGAAACTAATGCAATATTTTTTAAAAAGTGTATTTCTGAAGGGAAAACATAGATTTCAAGATGTTGAAGCATCAAAGGGTTGAAACTTTTGCACCCATTTCTTCTAATCTTTTGTTTGTCGTTTATGATGCCTGAAAATGAATCCTGCTGGATTTAAAACCTTGTTCCTTGTTCTATACACTTTAAGGCGTATGTGGATCTGATGGAGGAAAACGACTTGTGCAGCGCAGCTTACAGACGTCTGAGCTACCGGCAGGAAGTCCCAGTTGCAGCTCAAACTTCCCAGCTAGTTTCATTTGTCATTGAGCCTCTGAAGACAGGACACTTCTCTGTGGAGGTCAAAGCATCTGTTAAAGATTCAAGCCTTGAAGATGCAGTCAGAAAAACACTGACAGTGTTGGTAAGTCTGACTATGAAATCTGGATTTTTTTATTTTTATGAGATGTAACAAGAAACTTTCTTCTGAATTTATTTCCTAACTGGCACCTTCTTTGAAAGTCTATTTTCTTTCATTTGATGAAACGATCTGCTACTATTGCCTCATACCAGTCATCAGTGACTGATTCTCAGACAGTACAAAAGGTTAAGCTGTATTTAGTAGTGTGCTCAGTTTTATTCAACCCAGTTCATTTTGAAAACACATGTTTGCAGATTTGCCAAAATGATCTTTTAGCTTGATATGGTATCACAATGTTGTTCTGAACACACTCTCGATGTCCTGCATTTTAGAATATTGCACCGCTTTACTCAAACAGCTACAAATCTCAAACACAAAGATGGCTGCTTGGTCCAGGACCGGCAAGCACAACATGTCAGACAAGCGTTTTTAAACATACGAGATTTTATGGATTAATCACAGTGATGATCCTCCACGGGTTTTTATAATCTTGGATAGAAAATCAAACTCATTTGATTTTGTTATATTGCAGAAAAGCTTTATCTCCAACCATTTTAACAAAAACCATAAAAAAGAAAAGATTAAACGCAATGTATTTATTATTCTGGGACAACTGCTCGCCTCGGCATAATTGATAAACAGGAATTCTTCTTGTAGTCAGAAATTCTTGGTGTGGCATTCAGTGCTTTGACCGTACAATTGTCATGATGTGGTGGAATCACATGTGGTGAGGATGAACACTGAGACCCAGATGATGGCAATGATGATGAGTTTAATGATGAAACTCAAACAGTCCAATAGAGGCGGCACGGCAGAGAGAATAGCACACAGCTAATTACCGGTAGCAACTGGTACACAGAAGACTGAAAACTAGAGCCGACGCCGATGCAGGACTTAACCAGACGGACAGACTGACGCTGACAAAGACAAGGACCCAACAAGAGACAAAGACAACAGGTGGGTTTAAATACACAGGGAGGGTGATCAAGTAACTAGACCCACCTGGGAAGCAATCAACAGGGAGGACAGGACAGAGACTCACAGGGAAACAGGACTAAGCACAGAAAATCTCAAAATAACTACACAGAGAAACACAGATCACAGCAACAATTAATTTTGTTTGTTGCCAACCCCACCTGGGGTCCATCACCCAGGTCCGGTTTTGCAATAAGCAAAAGACAGGTTCCACCTTCTTCCTGCCACATTCGTGTTAATTATTTCTTTACATTTTTGTAGCCTGCAGGTCAACTGGTAAAGTTGGTGGAGATTGTCACATTAAACCCGTCTAAGAACGGCATTAGTAAGTTTACGAACGAGATACTAAAAGAACAGGAAAACAATATTTTATGTTGCTGAATGAACTTCATAACTTGCCGCTTTTATCTCTAGATGGCAAAGAATCTGTAACGATCAGCGGTAAAATCCTTCCGAGTGACGTCGCTCCAAACACACCGATGACGACTTACATGTATCTGACAGGTAATTCAAACAAGCAACATCTGTGGAAGAACATTTCTGGGAAAAAAAAATCTATTTCAAAAGCATTATACGTAATTGGTAATGTTTGTTTTTAATTGTGTTAAAATGTTGCTAAAAGTCTGTCTGTGTTGCCTATCAGAGAAAGTTTTAGAATTTGCTCAAATCTTTGCTGCTCTCAGACCCACATAGAAAACTTAAAGACATGCTAATTGTCAAGTTTGTCCCTGTTGCCCAGCTAACACTTTTTGTTGTTTAACGTTCACATTATTAAATTTTGGACTATTTCTCTTGAACATTTCCAAACGTTTAACACCAAATTTCTTCAACTTACCTGCTTATTTTGTTTTTACTCCTTCAATTATTTTCTTTATCCATCTTGTTTTACAATTATCATTGAAATGCTTCCATTTTGTGTCTGTATCAGTTAAATATTTGCTGTTTTCCACTGTTTTCATGAAACTAGTAAGCTCAAACCTCACTTCATATAACTTAATTGTATTACTCTCTGAAGACACTGCATTGCACTCTGCACTTCCATTTATGTTGGTCCCTATTTTTGATCATTTACAAAGTGTATCGAAAAGGTTTAAATGTTGCTGGAACAAAATGCACCACAGACTCGACTCAAAATGACCAAATCTGAATATAAAAGAAAATGTCGGCAGCTTTTGCAAAACGCCCGTTATGCCTTCATCTTTGCAAGTATCAAATATTTTCACCGACTGCTTTGTTCCTGTACAGGGAAGATGAATCCGTTTCAGGAAAATATCATTAGTGGAGAATCATTGAGGGGTTTCTTCAGAGAGCCTCAGGGCTCTGGGGAGCAAACAATGATGACCATGACTCCGTCTGTCGCTGCAACGATGTACTTGGACACCACCAACCAGTGGGAAGCAGTGGGGCTAGAAAAAAGAGCTGAAGCTCTCCAACACCTAAAGAACGGTATCATCAGATAACAACCTGATTAACAATCCGAAGATAAATTATTTGATTGGATGAAAGTGAAAGCTTTTTTTTCTGTTTAGGGTATCAAAGAGAGCTGATCTTCCGTAAAAGCGATGGCTCTTTTGCTCCATTTCCTGCCACACCGAGCAGCACCTGGTGAGGCAGACGACAGCTAACTACATATTCATTATCTGCACACAAATAGTCTATAATTCTGTTAGATTTCTCTGAAATATTTTATAAAAGAAGAACAAAAAGTAATGAGGCAATAATTAACATTGAAAATAAATCCAATAAATAGAAAAACAGATTGTGTAAAACAATCTACACAATAAAGTCACCTAAAGAATACGTTAAATTATATATGTTTACTGTTCTTGTAAGCTGTGTGTAAGATAAGTGCCTGAATGTCAGAGTGTGTTCAAATGCACAGACTCCAAGCGACTTTATTACATAAACCTGTTCAATTACTTAAGAAAACATAATGAGATAACAATACTTTGGGAAATGTGTTTGTCCCAGCATAGCACAAATAAAGAATAACAGTGACAAACATGAAACAATAAATAACAGTGAGCAGTTCTCAAGGAGACACACAAACCCCACAAATATCAACTTTGTGTGGAAGATTTCACAAATATTTCTCATTTTTACTGGGAACGGTCTGAAAAACAACAAGTATCCACTGGTTGGGTGGAAATTCATTATTGATTTCAGATGAGAATAGATTGACAAAGTGTTCAGTAAATAATCATTTATTAAAGCCAATGTGTGCATTACTCCTCATCCTATCAAATAGAAACATTTCTTTTTATCCCAACTGTCAGTAATAAGGTACATTTTTGTATTATTTATTGTCAGACCATGTATTTTTCATAAAGTGTCTGTGCATATCTGACTCATCTGTCTAAATATTTCCTCCACAAGGCTCACTGCTTATGTCGCCAAGGTGTTCAGCATCATGTCCAACATGATAGATGTAGATTCAGCAAATATCTGTGGTGCCGTCAAGTTTCTGATCCTGACCACGCAGCAGCCGACCGGGGTGTTTAGAGAAGTTGGACGTGTGTTTCACACCGAAATGATGGTGAGTCATTTGATTTTAATAATAAAACAGAAGCAAAAATGAAAATCCATTCATGTGGCTTTGCAGGGCGACGTTGCTGGCACAGATTCAGATGCTTCCACAACAGCTTTCTGTCTGATTGCCATCCAGGAGGCGCGAAGGATATGTGCCGAATCTGTTCCTGTGAGTGCGACCTTCTTCTGGTCTCTGTGTTACACTTCAATATTCAAATGCTGCCTATAGCATTTAGTAGCAGTCGTTTTATTTGGTTGTACAGAATAATCATGAGAGAAAAAAAAAATTAAAAAGTTTGCAATGTAAGAAAGCTAAAACCAACACTAACATTTAAACGTACAGTGTGTGATCTGGAAGCAGCTTAACTGTTTACATAAACGATCAGTCCTATAATTCATAAAACGTAAATTAGTACTTATGTTAAATAGACAAAACCGAAATACCATCAGAATGACATGGGGCAAACGATAATACACTTTTTTTTTCTCCTTATATTCCCTATATTTACCTTTTTGCTAAATGTTTGCTGCACTCAGCTTTTGGCAGTATTTTTAGGATTGAATTTAAGCTTGAAAGGTAAGTATGTGTAATATGTATTTAAATTCTAATTATTTTTCTTTCAGTCAATGACCCAAAGTATAGTCCGAGCAGCAGCCTATCTGGAGCAGCGTCTGCCCGCTCTTACAAACCCTTATGCTGTTGCAATAACTTCCTTTGCCTTGGCGACTGAAGACAAACTCAACAAGGAGACACTGTTCAAGTTTGCTTCTCCAGGTAACCAGCCAGCTTGCTGTGGTTGGTTATGTACACTGACATTAGGCCGCCAATAAACAATGTATCAATGTAGATTATATTTTGGGAAAAGAGAAATGGGTCAGACAGGGTTTTGGTCAGCTTGTAAGAGTTAAACTGACTTTTTTTTTTTTTTTTTAAGTTTGCTGTGTCCATGATCCTTAAACTACCTATCTGACAGGATAGGTAGTTGTAGTGTACAGGTCAGAAAAACTGCTGAACTGGTGACATGTTTACTCTGATTCTATTGATGCATAACTTACTAACTTAGCAAATAGATATTATGAATCCTAGCTGCTAAATCAAAGTGTTACTGCCTGACAGATCACACAGTGTGTGTAAAATAGTGTTGTGATGCTCAGATATTTTACTTTTAATCTAACAGGATATTTCATGTTTGGTCCACAGATCGATCTCACTGGCCTGTACCAAGAGGAAACACGCACACGCTGGAGGCCACAGGCTACGCTCTGCTGGCGCTTCTCAAGGCTGAGGTGACACTTCCTGCTGTCATGCAAGATCGTTGTAATTCAGTTTGTTACGTTTCAAAAAGCAAAGAGTGTAAAACAGATGAGCTGACCTCTAATTTGTCTCTGTTGGGTTGTTTTGGAGATCAGATGTTCTGCGACTCTGAAGCCTTCTTAGACAGTCACATAATGTTTGACTTTCTTTTGTCTGGAGTAAATTTGAAAAGCTTTTTCTCACATTGCATCGTTGAAGGCCATTGACGAAGCCCATCCTGTCGTGAGATGGATCCGCGAACAGCCAAATTTAAATGGAGGTTATTTATCAACACAGGTGACAAAAAAAATCAAAAAACATATTTTGGGTTCTGAGATTTCCCAAGGAAATATTTTCTAACATTTGCTCATGCCTCCCTCTCCAGAGGACCATGATTGTGTACCAGGCCGTAGCTCAGTACTGGAATTGTGTGCAAAACGTAGATTATGATCTGAAAGTGGAACTCATCATTCCAGGGAGGGCCAGACCAGAGACGCATCACTTCAATAAGGATGATTACTACTTCACAAGGACCTCCAAGGTACGAACGCAAGGGCAAGATAAAGCACAAACGACTGGTTGTGCAAATGTTTACTGATATAACGCCCTCCATATTAAAGAGTTGAGTAAGGAAGCAGCAGAAATGATCAGCGAACTGTATGATTGTGGGATTTTAGTATGATGCAAAATGTAAGGTAAAACCAAAATGACCTTAAAGCGACTGTGTTTCCTTAAATGTTTGATTTTACCCAAATCGACAGATGGTTTTGTTGTTTACACAGGTCCCACTTATTAAAGCCGCTGAATGCAAATTTAAATAATGTGTCTTTTTCATATTTGGTAAACCCGTCACCATATCATGGCATTATAACTAGACAGAGACAATTAACAAAAATATAACTCCTCTGCCTCCTCCCTCCCTGTGGTCCTACTGCCATCTGCATTAACACACAGCTCTGTCAGAAACAACCAATCAGAGCCAGGAGAAGGGTTTTCGTGCTGTTAGTCATGCCTGTGTACGCACTGCTCACACCCTCCACTGATTGGTCAATTAGCCACTCAGAATTGCTGAATTTGTGAATTTGTGCATGCATAATTGTCTGTCTGTCTCCACCCTGCAATGGTTCAGTATGAACAGAAAATTTCTGAATTAGTAAATTTAAAATATGTGTGTCATTTTAACAGGTTCACACAGTAGACAAGGACATAACAGTGATGGCAAGTGGAGCTGGAGAAGCCATCTTAAGGGTGAATATGTTAGTTTTTGAGTGATTTCCTGCTAAACGTCATGACTGTGTTACTAGCAGTGCATCAGGCTAACTTTGTATCTGATTAAGGTTAAAACAGTTTTAATGAGCAACATTGTTTAAAGACACAGAGTAGCCAATACTTCAGGTGCGGACGTGTAAATTTAATACACTGTATGTTTTGTGTAATGTATAGTATCATAAAACAGCATATATTAGTACTGGCAAATGCAGCATTGCATAAATGGAAAATGGCACTTTTCACCAATATCTAAATCACGAAGGTAAAGTTTTATTTTATAGCTGTTTCAATTTAATTAATGAAGGAAACTGTAATTTAAAAAAGATGGATTTTCTTAGATGCCTCTGAGATTTGCTGAAATACTCACTAGGACTTTTTTTTTTTTTTTTGTCTTTGAAAGATCCTGTCTCTCTACTACACTCTTCCTAAGGAACCTGAGAGCTCATGTGAGGCATTTGATATGAGTGTGCAACTTGTGCCAGGTAATTTCTCTTTTACTGATAGATTTCTTTACATCACTGCATGATCATCTTCTTTTGAGATACTTTAGCCGGTAAAAACAATATTCCTTTAGTCAACTCATGATTTCTCAGATCAGAAAGTCATCAACTGTTGCTGTCAGTGGTGAAACTGAACCAAAGAAAATGTTCACAATCAACTCTGTTTAGTATTGGGTTTTCTTCACCTATTCAAATTTGTCTGATCTGAAATGTGGATCTGTGATGAAAAAGTAAAAGAGAAGAAACCCAAGGAAATATGACAGTAGGTGTATTTATACCTACTGTCAAAATCTAAGAATGGAGTAAAATTAATGCCAAAATCGGTGCACAAACAGAAACCTAAAACCTTTTATCTATTGTCACTTGCAGAAAAAATCACCGAAGATGAAAAAGTATACAGGTTGAGGATACAGGTCAGGTGAGTATCAGAGAGAACTGTGAATATCAATTTTACTCCTTTGTTTCAAGTTAACTTTTATGTGTATAGTCTTTTACCCCTTAAAATATTTTAATTTCTCAATACATTTTATTTCCCAAAATCGTCGTTCAGCTCCTTCCACAAATTTTATTCCATCCATTTTTTCCCCCCACATGCTAAACTTACTCTGTGTTCAACTATTTCATATTTTTGTAATGATAAAAGTCTTTGTTTGTCTGCCTGCAGGTTTAAGAACAGACACCGCGATGCATTCTTATCAATCGTGGATGTCGATTTACCATCCGGCTTCACCTTTAACAAGCCTGACCTGGACGCAGTAAGACTGCAGAAAAAACAAACATCCGGAAAAATCCAAACCCGTTTTATTTGCATAACCTTTTAAAATGTGTGTTAACAGTTGTCTACAGGCCGTTCTCCTGTCATCTCCAAATATGACGCTCAAACATTTCTGTCAGAAAGAGGATCTCTCACCCTTTATCTGGACAAGGTAAGACTTCCTCTAGATTGTGCAACATCTTGGTTAATACCGGTTTTTCATCCATATTAAAATAGTCTATTAATTTATAAATTCTCCATTCTTCACGGGTTTAAAATGAGGCTTATTTAGTTTCAGGCAGACCGGCTTAGTGCAGCATGGATGTACTCAACAATACTCTTATGGGAGTGTCTAAATTTAATCTCTAAAAATGTTTACTACTATAAAAAAATGTAGACGTTTTATATATTTATGTCTTGTGCACTTTTTGTGCCAGATTTCTCACACGCAGCAGGAGGAGATCTCTTTCCGGATCCACCAGGAGATGAAAACTGGGATCCTGCAACCAGCTGCTGTGAAGGTCTATGAATATTACAACCGTAAGTTTCCAGCTGCAGGAATGCCCAGCAAAAAAAAAAAAAAAACTATGAACAATTTTCACAGTTCTATTTTGAAGAAATGAAATGCATATTTTAATTCTAAATTACAGAAATGATTCCCTTGTAAAGTGCAACTTGTTTCAAACATATGTTGTTGTTGCAGAGAAACCTTGTGTGAAATCCTACGGCCCTGAGACAACCGGGTCTCTGTCCAAGCTGTGTTTGAACGGACATTGCGTTTGCGCTGAAGGTAACAGAGCAGCGGCTGTCAGCTGAGTGCTCCTCTGCTGTCTGCGCTGCCCAGTGTGGAAATGCTCACCTGCAAACCAATCAATTTTCAATCTTTGCTTGAAAAAAAAAAAAAGAGAATTTCCCAAACAAAGCTGCTTCAAACTGTTACATTGACAAAACTGTGGGGCTTTTTCCGACATGCAAAAACAATTCTCAGTGAACTGATTTATTTTTAATAGCAAGCGGTGAAACAGTGATGCCTTTTCTGCACCACATCTTATGTATGGAACACCAGTAGTCCTGTACTGTGAGGTTTGGCGTTCAGTCCAGATTCTTTTAATTTTTTTCCATCAACTTCAATACTTCAAAACTATTTTGTCCCACATACAAACTGCCTGTGTGAAAACTATGTCGCACTTATAGGTTCCATGGTCATCACAATATTTTTGCTAATGGAGTCAGTATTTAGCACTTTGGAAGCCATTTGCGAAACATCTACTGAAAACACTCGTCCCAGCTGTAGGTTTAATTTTATTATTAGGATCTTATCAAGTAACAAATGATACAGGGGAAATGTTTGGACAGCAAATTTTGTTCCTGAATTAAGTGCTAGTACAGTGACAGGAACTGTTCAGTTCTTATGGGGGAATTTTAGTGCCATAAGTCGAGAGCATACATTTTCAGTCTGAAAGCAGAATGCCTTGTCTTTTGTTCTCAAAACTTGTAGTGCTTCTGCTGCCTTTCAAATATTCTCTGTGCTCTCTCAGATTTTTGTGTTCTTACTCAGATTTTCTCCTTGTACGCAAAACGTCTCTCTGCTCAGAGACAAGAGAAATCCTGCACACTCGACTCAAAACAGTAAAATTACCCCATAAATTATGCGTCACTGTTATTATGTAGTAATTATCATTAACTTTCTTTTTAAATGTGTAGCCATATGCAAATAATATTCTTTTATGCATTTATATTTTTAATTCCAGAGACGTGCAATGGTCAGAAAAAAGGAAAAGTCAATGACAACGAGCGTCTTGGGAAGATTTGTGATTCCACTATAAATTTTAGTAAGTCTTTACATTTGCGCATATATGTATTTTTTTTATATATATATAGAGAATCAAAAATACTCTTCCTCAAACATTTTGTGCACATCTATTTCTTTTGAGATGTACTGAAGTGTTTCAAAGACATCTCTGTGCTGTACAGATTTCTGTGTAGTAAGTGATGACGATCATGTTTGGTATTTGGGGTCTGTGATTTTCTGCAGTTGGGTGTAAATAATTTCAGGCTAAGTTCACCTCATTTTTTCTGTGGCTCTAAGTGTTAATAGGTATCAAAATATACTTGCAAACAGACTAACGATCTTTGTCTCTCGTCAGTCTATAAGGTAAGAGTGCAAGAGTTAGTTGACAGGCCGTCGGCTGACGTTTACACTCTACAAATTTTGGAGGTGATCAAAGAAGGTAGGTGATAAAATGTCTCCTGATATCTCTGCCCTGTTCTCTGTTTTAGTCTGACGGGAACATGGGATTCAAATATTAACCTTGATTTACATTGCTAGTACTGTGACAAAGTAAAATGTTTGCACTACAATGGTACTACATAATGAAAGCAGGGCATTTCTACAGAAACATCCGGTAGAGATTTCCTCATCTCAAATAATGTACTAAAACAAAAGCCACGTCCAAAGGCTCATCTGGCGAACCATTGCTCTTTCCTTGACCGTTGCATTGTCATTCTGTGGCTCTCTACGTCTGATCCTCCAGCTGCAGGTTATCCAGAGCGCTGCTGCACTAAAACCAAGGAAGATGGAGCACATCACCCCAGTCCTGACAATGGCTCCCGGTAGCTCAGAGATTAGACTTTGAGATGTTTCGGTTGAATCGTTGTAAGGTTTTTATTAACCTTCCAGATCACTCGGGTGTTCTGGCTCAAGTCCACTCTGCGTACCCAGAACTAGAACCAAAAATGGTGAAGCAGCATGAAGTTTTTATCCTCCTCTAAACTGCAACACAGCCGAAATGCTGACTTCCACTAAATCAAGATTAAAAACCCATCTGTTTAGAGCTCCCTGTGACTGATAAATGGAGTATTAATCAATATATATTTGATGATAATTATGCTTGATCATTTTGATGACGGCATTTGACAAACTTTAGGTTTGATAACATTTTTGTTGCCGCTCGTTTACGTGGCATCAGTGTCTCTGATGCCGGCGGTTTTCAAAAGCAGCTCTCAGAGTGAAACTTTTCTCCCGCTGAGGTGTGAAAGCCCACATGTGCAGGATCCACCGCTGTTGGGTTTATTCTACGCATCCGCAGGCAGATAGCAAAACCGTTGTGCTAACAAAAGCGTCGTCCTACTTCACCTGTTCAGTTTAGCGCAAGTTTGGATACAGAACATGTCTTGCATGAGCCTTTGGTTCATCTGCGATGGAGACCAGTTCCTGTTCACTAACTGAGGCAGAAGCAAAAGCACATTCATGTCCGATGCTAATGTTATGTAATGTCGGTCAGTTGAGTGTTTGAACGGCCTGATGAGGACAGTTTAAAAACCATTTCTGATTATCGAGTCAATTTATTGGTCAACTTATGGATCAAATGCCATTCTTTCTTCTTTCTTGTAAGTTTCAATTCACTGAAGCAGCAATGCTACTACAAACCGGATTCCAAAAAAATTTGGGACACTACACAAATTGTGAATAAAAACTGAATGCAATGATGTGGAGATGGCAAATGTCAATATTTTATTCGTAATAGAACATAGATGACAGATTAAAAGTTTAATCTGAGTAAATGTAACATTTTAAAGGAAATATTTGTTGATTCAAAATTTCACAGTGTCTACAAATCCCAAAAAAGTTGGGACAAGTAGCAATAAGTGGCTGAAAAAAGTAAATTGAACATATAACAAAC
>NW_006800314.1:493109-498651 GCF_000485575.1 Poecilia formosa | reverse complement strand
AGGAGTCATTTAAAATGGAGTGAAGCAAAATGGACAACTGTTCTGTGGTCAGATGAGTCGCGATTTGAAGTTCTTTATGGAACACTGGGACGCCATGTCATCCGGACCAGAGAGGACAAGGATAAGCCAAGATGTTATCAACGTTCAGAAGCCTGCATCGTTGATGGTCTGGGGCTGCATGAGTGCTGGTGGCCTGGGCAGCTTGCATGTCTCCATTAATGCAGAGAACTATGTTCAGGTTCTAGAACAACATATGCTCCCATCTAGACGTCATCTCTTTCAGGGAAGACCCTGCATTTTTCAACAAGATAATGCCAGACCACATTCTGCAGCAATCACAACATCATGGCTACGTAGGAGAAGGATCTGGGTACTGAAATGTCCAGCCTGCAGTCCAGATCTTTCACCTATAGAGAACATTTGGCGCATCATAAAGAGGAAGGTGCGACAAAGTCAGCCCAAGACGAATGAACAGTTAGAGGCCTGTATTAGACATGAATGGGAGAATTTCTATTTCTAAACTTAAGAAACTGGTCTCCTCTGTCCCCACACGTCTTATGAGTGTTGTAAGAAGGGGGGATGCCACACAGTTGTAAAAATGGCCTTGTCCCAACTTTTTTGGGATTTGTTGATGTCGTGAAATTTTGAAACATATTTTTCCCTTAAAATGATACATTCTCTCAGTTTAAACTTTTGATCTGTGATTTGTGTCCTATAGTGAATAAAATATTGGAGGTTGGCACCATTTGTCCCCAAATTTAAGACATAGGAGTGACCCAACTAAAAAAAAAAAATCACAATTTGTGAATTTATTCACAATTTGTTTAGTGTCCTAACTTTTTTGGAATCCGGTTTGTATAAATATAGATAAACAGCTAAAATTATGATTTTTTGTTGTTGTTTTTGACCAGATTTTGTCACTACTTTACAGTTAACCTTGATGTGGAAGCACAAGGTAAACAGCGCAAGTTTCTTGGCAAAAAAGCATGCAGAGATGCTTTAGATCTGCAAACAGGCAAGACCTACCTGATCATGGGCTCATCCAGAGACATAAACAATGACGAACTCAACATGAGGTAACTGGAGATTAGTATCAATTTCACATTCGTACAAAATCCTCTTTAAAATGACTTTTGTGCATCAACGTCTACTATTGATAACAATAAATATATCGGTTGATGAAAAACCATCTGCTTGTAAAGTCCCTCACTGTGTGGCGATGTAATGAAGAGTATTTCTTCTGACTTGTGTTACTCAGCCGCTGGTATACGCTTGGAGGGAACACCTGGATCGAGTACTGGCCCTTAGTAACGGAGTGCCAGCTGGAGGCGCACCGACCTGTCTGTATGTGTCTGGAGGAGATGGTCGACCAGTTCACTGCCTTTGGATGCTTTGAATAAAACAGACCCAAACTAAATTCCCCTCACTCATCTTTTGTGACCCGCCTCCAGGACCAGGATGTCAAGTTTCCAGTCTAAACAGATTTCTCTTTGTTTTTATTTTTTTTATTTTTTAAATGTTCTTTCCTATTAAAATGCATTTGTTCTTGTTGCCTTCATCTTACGGGTGAAGGCAACAATGACTATTGTTGCCAATATAACATTTCACTTACTTCACTGGCAACAATGACTATTGTTGCCAGTGAAGTAAGTGAAATGTTATATTTGTTTTTAATTACATGCTCTTGGTATTTTAATTACTGGGATGACTTTTTTTTATGATCGTCGTGCTCATGTCATCTGTCATAGAAATTAACCTTTTTAGTTAAGCCGGTGAATTTACAGAAATGTTTATTAATGTGCGCTTTCTTCATATATTATCCAACAAATAAAAAATGTTCTCCCTGCAGAGAGTCTGACAATGAATCTTCTGTTTCTAAAGCTGTGACAAAACAATCAACAATGACAATCTGTTAGCATTTGTATGTGAACATATCTGTAGGAGTCTGTCTCCTCAGTTAAATTTACTTGCCAAGTTCAAAATTTTTTGCTATTTGAATAAAGTATTATAGACTTAATCTACCTATTTTTCATACATTAGCATAAGTAGAAAGATTCATTACAATGGTCTTAAAAGCAGCACGCATCTGGCCAGTAACTTAAACATAAACTGACTTTATAGTAAAAATATATTGATCAAATCCAGGTAAGAGAGTAAACTCATTGGATGTACTGCTTTGAAAAGGGTTTAGCAGGTTAGTTTTTAAATTAGGACATATTTTAAGGATTACACCGTGAATGAGGCATGTGACAGGGGAAGTGAAAGTCCACACAGAAGGAAGCGGCTGCATGACGGAAACCTGCTGCACCAACAGTCAATACGGGGTCAGGCTGCAGGATGACGAGGACACAGCAGTGGTGGTTGTTTACCTCAGTGGCTTTTATTTCTGTGATTTCTAGGACAGCAGCAGCTCCAATGTAAGTCTGATCTTCTTCTATCCTCTAGTTTTTTATCACTGCATGCCTGCCTGTCTTCAATCCTGTTAGAGAAAGTTATAAATTTGATCTATTTGTTAATAGATCATCCAAAAGGGTCAAAGAAGATCAATTAATAGGCAGAGAAATTATCAAATATATCTATTCCCAAACTTATGGCGAAAATTTAACTTTTCTACAGGAAGTTTTACGTAAAAAAGGTTTCATAAAATACGTTTTAGCTTTGAAACAGTATTTTAATATTTGGAGACTAAAATGTATTTTTTGCCAACTTTGTGTGTCAAACACTGACATTGTGTTAATGTTATGAGGCTAATTTTTACAGACTGAGGTGATGGTCAACAAAATATGAAGACTGGAAGAAAACATTTGAAAGCTTAAAGTGTCAAAGTACCATTAGGCAGGTTAAAAAAAAGATTTAATGTGTTTGTAATAAAGAATAACAATAAAATGTTACCTGTTGGATTTGGGTCAGGGGGAAAAAAACTCAATAAATCACACATTGAACATGTGGGAAATGTTTTTGGATATGCAGGGTAAACAGAAACTTTAATAGACTCAAACAAATGTTGTGAAACGAAAAGGTAAATGATTTATCTGTGATAAGATGTCAGTGACCTGTAACTGGGTCCAGTCTGGCCGGTCAAAACTTTACGTTTACCTCCTGTCCTGTTTCTGCTCTGCAGGAAGGTGATGTCTGCCCCCAACCTGCTGCGGCTGGGAAGACCACAAAACATCTTCGTGGAGTGCCAGGACTGCCCCAGTGAGAACAACTTCACCGTCGGCATCAGTGTGATGAACTGGCCGACCAAATCTCAAAGACTTGCACACGCCTCTGTGAACCTCAACACTGCAAACAGATTTCAAGGCTTTGGGGAAGTTGAGGTGATGTTGAAACCGAGGTTTACCTCAAACGTTTGCGGATTTAATTCATGAAAAGTGTGCAAATAAAACATTTTGAACCGTCTTCAAATGTCCAATATAAACACCGCTCACTCCTTGCAAACGTTTCTTTTAAATCTTTGACAGATTCCTGCTGACGACTTCATTCGCAGTCCAAACTTAAAGCACTATGTGTATCTGCAAGCTCAGTTCCCCGATGCAAAGCTGGAGAAAGTCGTCCTCTTGTCCCTGCATGCCGGCTACATCTTCATCCAGACGGACAAAGCGCTCTACACGCCCAACAGCAAAGGTGAGTCCGACAGCGCCACAAACACACCTGGCCTGTTAGGTTGTTTAAACGAGGCGACTTTAACACCAGAGACGGTCATGAAATCAGTCAGGAAGTTCAAATTGCAAATGAAGATGGTCTTGATTTCTGAGACAGACTCTTTTTCCTCAGCTGAATTTTAGGCAATACTAAGTTATTTCTAAGTAGAAAATATAAAAAGAAAGAGACAAACAATGGGGACAAAAATTTGTCGGGGTCTGGTGGTATTTGCAGAAGTTTACGTCCAAGTTAGAACTTAGCAATGGAAGTTTTAATGTTTTATTTTTGAGAAAATGGGAGTTCAGTCCACAGTTTTACCTGATGGGTTCATGTAAAAAGTCTCATGATAATTAGATGTGTAATATCTTTGCTGCAGTTCATTACAGGATATTTGCGATGACGCCTGACATGAAGCCTGTGGAGAGAGACAACATGACCCAGATGGACGCTTCTGTTGCCATTGAGTTTGTGGTAATTTATTTAACATTTGAATATCATTGTTGCATGTTATGTTATAAAAAAAAACATAGATGGTAACTCCATGTTCACTAAACATATCTAGAAGTGATTTCTCACAATATGTGTCAATATGTGAAGTTTCTGTGCCGTATTTAAACAAATTGACTGATATTTATTAATACAGATTCATAGAACGATAATTTTTAAATTAAGGATTTACTAAAAGCATTTTAATTATCAGTTTTAATAACAATAAATCTTGATTTCAACCCTTTAGACCCCTGAAGGTGTCATTCTACCGCTGGATCCAGTCGCTCTGAGGTCAGGAATTCATTCTGGAGATTTTCAACTTGCTGAAGTTGTCAGGTGAGTATATGGCATTTTGATATGGTCTGGAAAAAAATTATGAGTTCACTTAAAATGACCAGTTTCTCTGATTTTACTCTTTATAAAAGGGTAAAATCATGTTTGAGTATCATGTTGAGCTCTTATTCTATAAATTACTGACATCATGTCTCTGAAATTCCAAGCGAAAATTTAGTATTTATTTACAGAAAATGAGAAATAGTGAAAATAAAGCAAAAGCGCTTTCAGACCTCAAATAACGCAAAGGAAACAAGTTTATGTTAATCTATAATCAACAGTGCTAATGTTTTAACTCGTAATTTTTAAACACATAATTTTATTGCTACAGTTTTCCTGAATGTTTTTGGCTACAGTAAAGTGAAGGATCTTGTCGATTTGTGTCGTATTAACTTGACTTACCAGTAAACTGACTCACTAAGGAATTCAAGACAGTAATGTAACAAATATAGCTACCTATTCACTCTATCTTAACTTTACTACTAACTGGCACACATGGACAGTCAAAGATGGGAGGATTGTTTAAACAGGCCATACATCCTGATGCTCTTCCTGTGTGCTGTGTGTCAAGTGTTGGACTTTGGAGAATCGTGGCGAGGTTTCAAAGCTTACCACAGATGAGCTACTCTGCAGAGTTTGAAATCAAAGAATACGGTGAGTTGCGTCAGTTTCCCTGACGTGCTGGTTGTGATTGTTCTGGTGTCAGGGCTCACTCAAACCTTAAACTTTCAGTGCTGCCCAGTTTCGACGTCAAACTGATACGCCGAAGTTCGTTCTTCTTTTCGGACAGCAAAGAACTCCACGTAGACATCAAGGCCACGTACGTTGAGTTTTTCTTTGTAGGAGACAAGTATTGATTACCAGATTGATTTAAGTTTTCTGTAGTACTTTGATCTACCGCAGTAGAAACTCGTGTTGGGACGTTAATAAATAAAAGTGCCTTCCTGCTGATTTCAGGTACATGTTTGGTGAAGATGTAGAAGGCTCTGCATATGGAGCTTTTGGAGTTATCCATCAAAATCAAAAGAAGAGCTTCCCCAGCTCACTTCAGAGAGTGCCGGTAGGTCTTTACCTT
>NW_006800314.1:487762-492547 GCF_000485575.1 Poecilia formosa | reverse complement strand
AAACAGCTAGGAATGTAACAAACCACTGACATTGTTGGTGAATACATTGAGTTGCAGCTGTGTGGTTAGATACTACAGTTGCCTGTGAGTGTAAATGAGAAGTAAATGTGTGACAACACCAAACTCTAAAGTTAACCTGCGTTGTGTGACATTAGATCGAGAGAGGAGAAGGAGTGGTGACCCTGAAGAGAGAACACATTACTCAGAGCTTTGAAAACTTCACCGATCTTATCGGCAGCTCCATTTTTGTGGCGGTCAGCGTGCTGACGAGCGACGGTAAGAGACGCAGAGGTCGGTGGGGATCAGTGTCACTTATCCAGGAAAAACTGTGGTAGTCAGTTTATCACAGTGTGTGTGTCCTAATGAAATGGGTCATCTTGATTCTGTTAAAGCTTTTACGTAAACGTGTTGCCTTGGAGTCCTGGAAGTGCAACAATACAAATAATTAAACTCGTAAAATACAACATGACGTTTCTAAACTGTTAAAATCTTGAACATAATGTAAATTAGTATGTTATGGATCATTTAAATAAATGTGTCCTCTGTTCTTCAGTACTCAGTTTAACACTTTTTCATTTGTCATGTTTTTTTGTTATAAATATTTAGAAATTTCCGTTGATAAAATACTGAAAAGCAATTGTACCATATATATTTTTAAAATTATTATTTTAAGCCTCAGCTTTATTTTGTTTATCATTTTTTTTGGTGGAAATTATGACTGATGTGCCTTATGATTTAACTTTAAAACCCAGTGAGGATCGTATCATGTCACAATCTTATTGGAAAATGTTCAGACCGATCACTTTGTGTAAAAAGGGCTGACATTATCCTGAAGTGCATAATTTCAGCATTAGGGCCTGGTTTCAGGGTTATTCCCTGAAGGAACTGAACTCACTTCTTCCAACAATGGAAGCCTTAAAGGCCATTTTTATTATTATTATATTGTGACTACGTACCATTTTATCTGTAAAGTGGTGTGCTGTGACATCCAGAGCTTTATTATGTGTCCCCACTGTTGTGAAACAACAAAATGAAAGCCTGACACGTCATTTTTATCCTCACAGGTAGTGAGATGGTGGAGGCAGAGCTGAGAGATATTTACATTGTCATATCACCGTACATCATCCAGTTCTCCAAAACACCCAAATATTTCAAACCGGGATTGTCTTTTGATTTTGCGGTAAGATTTCTTTTGTCCTGTTTTGATTCACATGCAGACAAACTGATAGTCTGATGGGTCACATTTGACTGATTTGTAGCTGGTTGCTTAGAGTCTAAGCGAATCACTTTGTGAATTTGTGCATTTTAATGAACTGTTGGTCCAAAGATCAGACTTTCAGGTTCCTCACACATCCTCTTTCTTCTCTTTTCCATCCGAATGTTTGACCATATCCAGTTCTGTCAGATACGATTGATCTTTGTCTGATTGTTTCTTGAAAGGTTGAGGTTCTGAATCCTGACGGCACTTCAGCACAAGGAGTTCCTGTTGCGATCGATGAAGCTGAGGTTGAAGGCGTTACTTCTGCCAACGGCATGGCGAGACTTTCAATCAATACGCTGGAAAACGCTGGACCGTTAAAAATCACAGTAAGTCCTGAGAATTGGTAGAAATGTGTTGTTTCACATTTTTATCTAGGCACATGGATAGACGCCTATTCAGGATGCTGATCTCATGTTCAAAATAAGCATCGAAGCCTGCATGAACACTCTTGTAAGTTTCTCGCATTTCTGACAATAGTGTGATTCAAAAACATGATGTATCGAGTAATATTTTCTTCCTCTAAAAAAAAAAACATTTAATTGTATTTATTCATACCTGTAAGAGCTCTATAGCTGTGTTTGCTAGAGTGCATCTCTGTTTGTCAAGTATATTTCTTTAATATTTATATTTTTGCTTAACTGTGTAGGTAAGGACCAAAAATCCTCGAATTTCAGCTGAACGACAAGCGTCGGCAAGCATGACTGCTCTGCCTTATCGCTCAACAAGCAAAAACTACATCCACATCGGTAAACACTAGATTTATGTCCATCAGTTTTCTATGCATAAACACACTTTGTGGTAAATGACTGTTGTCTCTGCAGGAGTGACAACAGCAGAAGTAAAACCAGGAGATAACCTGAAAGTGAACATCAACCTCAACAAACAGGACAATCCAGAAAACGACGTGACATATTTGGTGCGAGAGCAAATTTTATGTTTGCTTCTAAAAACGTTTGAAGCAGAGCTTTATGCTGTCTTTTTTTTATTATTTATTCCTGCTTTCAGATCCAGAGCAGAGGTCAATTAATAAAGCATGGACGCTTTAGAGTGAAAGGTCAAGTGATGATATCCATGACCCTCACCGTTACCAAGGAGATGCTGCCGTCATTCCGCATCCTGGCCTTCTACCATCCCAATGACAATGAGGTGGTGTCGGACTCAGTCTGGGTGGACGTGAAGGACTCCTGCCTCGGCTCGGTGAGGCACGGTGCAGCAGCAGGGCTCACGGGGGAAAATTAAACAAATCCACCGCTGTATTCTGTTTTTTTATTTATTTTTGATCAATAGAATTTTATTTTATTTTTTTTTAGATTTTTGGATTGCTCAGACATTTTTTACAAGTTCAGACATTTCTTAAAGACCCTCTGGCATCTTATGGATTTACATTCACCAAGATATCTAGACAGGAAAACTGAAAATTAAATCCAACTTCTAACTGAGTTCAGCTGTTCAGTGTTATTGATCATGGTAAATATTTGGACACACTTTAAAACATAAAGGTTCATACAAATGGTTCTTTTGTTGTATTGAAACCATATTGGCATGTAAAGAAAAAGCCATTTCAAAGATATGAAGATGAAGAAATTAAGTAAGAATTGTGATTTAATGTGTGTATGAAGGGAGTAAAAGGGCTCTGGTGTACAGTTTAAATTCTGCTTTAAATTGTCTGCTCTTTTGTTTTAGATGATAACGTTTGTGTCTCCCAGCGCTCACGTTCTCTAAGCATCGTCCTCATCTCATTGTCTACATGCCTTCTGCTGTTATTCACAGTTCTTACTCTTTTAATCATATTATGCATGGAAATAAGGGACGGTCCCATCTACCTCCAACAGCTGAAACTAGAGCCACTGAAACTTTCCGCCTCCTACGAACCTCGGAGAAAGTTTGACCTGAAAATCACAGGAGATCCTGAGGCCACAGTGGGGCTGGTGGCCGTGGACAAAGGCGTCATCGCTCTTAACAAGAAATACCGTCTGACGCAGAAAAAGGTGATCTTCTCTCCTGACCATGTTCAGCACTTACAGCCAAAGCGTCTTTGCATGTCAAATATTCATCTTAGAGTTGTTGTTTTTTTTTTTTGTTTTTTTTTTACGTTTTATCTTGAGGAGCTCTTTTGATTCCTCAGGTGTGGGACACAGTTGAGAGCCACGACGTCGGTTGCACACACGGCGGAGGAAAGGACAGTATGAGTGTGTTCTACGATGCTGGGCTGCTGTTTCAGTCCAACTTACAATCCGAGACGCCGCCCAGACAGGGTAGCTAAACAAAACAAAAATACAATGATGCGTGAAAGAAGAGAGATGATGGCTTGTTGTCCTGTTCCGGTTAAAATAGGAGGCGTTTCTTTATTTTGGTTTTTACATAAGGCTAAAAGAAAAAAAAGAGAAAAAAATCTAATTTCTTCTACTGTTAACTCCACCTGGAATAAATCTGAAATAACTTTGTCGTGACACGTGCGTCCATGTTTTAGATCCGACGTGCTCAGCCCTCCGGAGGAGGAAACGGGATTCTGCCCTGGTGAACGCCACCACCGAATTATGTAAGAGCCGTCACAGAAAGCAAGAGCAATCTGCATCCATGTTTGACCCGAGTAGTCTCTCAGACAGTTTTGGCGTTTTAGACTTATTTCATTGTAAATACATCTTGTGTTTGCTCAACATACAGAAAAACAGCAGGTTGAGTTTCCAACAGCATTGCCACTGATACATGCACATTAAATTCTTGGCAACATCCCTTTCATTGATGCACAACACGTTGTAATGGATGCATAATGTATGATATCACTAATAAATCATTTTATCAGCTGATCTTTTGGCACATTTACAAATATGCTGCACCCTTGATCCAGAAATAATCTGCAAATGGGTTTAAAACTCTTCTCAAAGGGGGGTATTGTCTATTTGTCAGTCACAAAGTGCCATTTTCTTAGTTCAATGAAGTAACTATGCTGCCTTCAGCTGGTATGAAAATGCTGCAAATGTCAAAACCCACTTAAAAGACATGTGTCATATCTGTATCTGACCCTTTGAAATTGGCGTCTGTGTCTTTAGTGTCAACACTTCTCCATGCCGTGTGCTGATGCGGTTTACAAACATTTGTAGGAGCGCTGGACTGAGAAGTAGTTCATCAGTTCGTTAAGGCAACCTTGAATGGTTGCCAGGGGCGATTCAAGGATTTCTAAAACATGCATTAATGAGTAAAAGCAACAGTTTGCATATGTTGCTGATGAGGGAATAACGTTATAACATAATACAAAGCTTAAAAAAAAAACTTTTGCACAACACTCCCTCTTTAAGAGCATAATAGCATTTCTTAAACCTCCTTCATGGACTCTTGTCTTATGTTCTATTTTGTAAGTTTTTATTTAGTTTGTACTTAAGTAAATTTATGATGTCTAAATTGTACCTTTTAATTACTGTTTTGTAAACTGTACACTAGGGCTGAAACGATTCCTCGAATGATTCGAGTACCTCGATTACTAAAATCCCTCGAGGAAAATTTACCTGCCTCGAAGCTTCGTTAAT
>NW_006800314.1:481494-485558 GCF_000485575.1 Poecilia formosa | reverse complement strand
TGCTGGTAAAGCATTACAACCTCCTAACATCAAAAGAATAAATGTATCTCTGCAATAACCAACTTTCAAACCATCACATAAGCGCCTGGAACAAGACATGAGAGGCGACGGCATCATTATTTTGTCAGTTTTGTTGTTTGAAAGTAATAAGATGTGATTATTTTTTTATCAAACTCGAGGTGAGAGCGACGACAGCAGCTACATGGACACCAATGATATTGTCTCTCGTACCAAATTCCCTGAAAGCTGGCTGTGGTCCGATGTCAAATTGCCAGCATGTCCTCCAGACAAGCCTAACTGGTGGGTTCACTGAAACATTTACAAATAAACACAAAGAATCACGCTATCAGTTTAGCTTCAGTCTTAAATGTGTCTTTGTTTCAGCGAAACAACCTCCTTCGTAAAGAAAATGGCTCTGCAGGATACGATCACAACATGGCGGTTCACAGGGATTGGTCTGTCCAAAACTGGTGGTGAGAATTCATTAAACATCAGGCTTCAGTGTTTAGTTGTGTTTCAAACTCAACATCAACTGATCTATAGGTTTTAGTCCCTCATTGTTTCACTGTTCCTTTATTTTCTGTGTCATTTATGCTGTGTGAAGGCCTCTGTGTGGCCGACCCTTTGGACATTGTTGTCCGAAAGGACATCTTCATTGATCTCAAACTGCCCTACTCAAGTGTTCGAGGAGAGCAGATAGAAATTAAAGCCGTTCTGCACAACCATAATCCTGAGCCTGCCACTGTAAGTAATGCAACATGGATTACAGACACAGATAACTGTTTTTTAATTGCTCCTAATCTACTTAAATAAGGATTGAACAGTGTGTGTGTCGATAAGATTGGGTTGTACTGAAATAAATAAAATTGATTTGAAGCTTTAGATCAAATTTAATTTATATAACGTGAACCAGGCCTGTTTGTGAAGTGACGAGGTGTATCAGTTTTAAAGTTGTTTCGCTAAGCTAAACTCAGGGTTGGCTCCTGCAAAGCCAACAATCCAGCCTGCATGTAAGCAATAAAAACTACGTTTAGGGGGAATTTGGCAGATAAGTTACATATTTCTTTTTTACTTTTTATTTATCTTCCGATAACTGCTTATACAGACATAGATGTATGCAGTTCTTTGTTTTAAATAACTGAACTACAATAAGTATGCATGTTGTTTAATTCACACTTTGGCACAGGTCATTTGGTAATTACAGATAAACAGAAACACATTTCCCTCAGATAAACATTAACTTCGTAAAAAAAAAAGCTAATATTCGGTAACAATGCCAATAAACATGTAAATCTGCAAGGGGATCACATGTTGACATGGGGAAAATAAAAAAAATTAAGTAATAATAGTACATATTAGTAGTAATAATAATAATAGTGCAAAATAAACTTTAAAAATATACACGCAAGTAAACGGTCAAGATCCATTATGACTGTAATCTTTGGTTTCCACTTAGGTTCAAACGTCTCCATCTTAAGTTATAGTCTTGATGTTGTTTTTTCCATAATGTAAATTTTTTAAGTCGACCTCTCCATTGCATAATACTGGGAGATTGTCATTTTAACCAAGCAGATGTAACACATTTCTTCTCAATCAGAAGCAAGACTCTTAAGTATTTATTGTCTTTGTCCGTCATATCCCTGGAAACTATTCCCAAAATGCATACAGGTGGGTCCAAATCTAAATAAATGCCTGAAATACGTTTCATCTTGTGTTTGTTTGACCATCTTTCTAATGCTGTCCTGGGCATCTGCCTACGTTGACCAAATCAAAACCATCTGAACATCTGAATCGAACTGAGTAACCACGTTGCACCTTTTCACCCGTTTGTTGTTTTTAAGGTGCGTGTCTTTCTACTCGAGACAGAACATGTGTGCAGCGCAGCTTCTAAGCGTGGGAAATATCAACAGGAGGTCAAAGTTGGGGCCTCGAGTACACGATCAGTTCCCTTTGTTATTATTCCAATGAGAGAAGGAGATTTCAATATCGAGGTCAAAGTGGCTGTGAAGGACTCTGAGCAGGGTGACGGATTTAGAAAAACGCTGCACGTTGTGGTAAGAGAAACGATCAATCAGTCAATTCAAGTACGTAAAATCCAACCATTCTGTGTTTTGGTTGTCTTCCACTGCCATTGGATATTGAGTTCATTTTAACATGATTGAATTAACAAAACCTGATGTGATATAAAGAAAAAGCTCAATTTCAGATGTTTCCTCATTGCTGCTTCTTCTAGCCTGAAGGTATTCTGATAAAATCTCCCCTAACTATAACATTGGACCCTAAAAACGAAGGAAAAGGTAAGACTCTGGTCAACATTTTTATTTACTCATCTTTAAGCACACGGATTAGTCTCCGTAAGTTGTGTGGTTGAAAAACGTACTTATTTCCATCATTTAATTTAAAGTGCCTTAACGGGCCTGACTTTTAAGAATAAACTATTGCTAAATCAAGAGATGTGTCTCAAGAGGAAAGAAACGCTTGAAATGAAAACAGGAAAAGCCAGAGCGGGATGACGATGAAGTTATGATGAGTGGATGAAGCAGACAAAGAGCACTGAGTTTAGAGCAAAGCTATAGTCACTTCTAAATTGGTGATAATTAGTAAATATTTTTTTTAAATCCAGATGGTAAACAAGTGCAGCTCCTCCGCAGTAACATTCCTCTGATTGACATCATACCGAACTCAACTACCAGCACACAAATAGCAATTACAGGTGATGCGCAAAAAAAACGGATGTAAGACTGCAAGATGCAAGTAAGCCTGCATGACGTTAGCGTCTCTTTGCTGCTCGTGGGAATGTTGCCAGGAAAAAAGCCTAAAGAAGAGCTGAAGAACGCCGTCACTGGAGAGTCGATGAGCAGCCTGCTCTACCAACCTTCTGGTTGTGGAGAGGAAAACATGATCCACTTGACAATGCCCGTCATTGCAACCACGTATTTGGACATGACCTACCAGTGGGAAGCCGTGGGGGTCGAGAGACGGGATGAAGCCCTGCAACACGTCATAACCGGTGGGGCAAATAAATATATATTTCTCTGATGATTTATATCCCAGGTCAGGGTTCTTCAACTCCAGTCCTTGAGGGGTGGCGACCTGAAACTTAATCAAATTACCTCCTCAGTTTGCAGTCAAGTTCTCCAGAGTCCTGCTAATCATCTGATTGTGTTCTCATTTGTGTTGAAGCATGTAAAAGTTTCGGGACAACGCCGCTTGAGGACTAGAGTTGACAAAAACCCTTTCCTAGGTTTATGTTGATCTCCAGGAAGTGCTTACAGGTACAATCATGTCACAGATTGTCTATGACAGATTGAAGATGATTCTATTTAATTCTTATGTGTATTAAAGTGAATAAAAACTGTTATTCAATTTCAATTTGAACTTTATAAAGAAATGTAATTTTAACCTTGTGCACAATCCCAATGAAAGATGTGCAGCATCAGAGCACATGGTTTCACAAAACATAAACTTCAATCAGTGAATCTTGTTTGTTTTGTTGGGGTTAGGTTACCGTAATCAGCTAAGCTACCGTAAAAGAGACGGATCCTTTGCTGCATATCCTGATCATGACAGCAGCACATGGTGAGCCCTGAAAACCTTCAGGCATAATTATCTAGCTACAGTAATTTGCACAAGTTTTAAAACACTCCTACTGATTGATCAATAAATGGTTCTTTTTCAGTCGTCCTATTAGCTTTCTTTAGTTTTCACATTCACTGTTTAGTTGCATTTGAAGCCCAGGGGAAAGAGACGATCCATCAAAACTTCAACCTGGGGTACTAAAGATAAATATCAGATTATTTTTCAGCTGTTACACTCTCAAAAAGAATTAAAATATTTTCGAAGCTAGCAATATTTGCAGATCTTTTGTGATTAAGGCCTGGGAAAGTATTGCTCAAAGCCACTTTAAAAGATTACAAGTACGACTCCTAAAACAAGCATTTCATGAATAAACAAAATGGTTGACTGGAAGCTTTACGTGCCTCTACGTAGACGAACTTACAATCTGACTTTTGTTCGGTTTGATGTTTCAGAAGTGACCAACCTTTCTGCATCCTCCGTTTCCC
>NW_006800314.1:478648-480624 GCF_000485575.1 Poecilia formosa | reverse complement strand
ACACACTGGAAGCCACAGCATACGCTCTCCTGGCTCTGGTCAGAGTCAAGGTCAGGATGTCTTATTTACTGCTGTGACTTCAATATAGACAATCATTCTGGTCAACAGCTTTAACGTGGTCTGTTTTTATCGTGAAGGCCTTTAACGAAGCCTGGCCGATTGCAAGGTGGTTCAACAAGCAGCAAAGAGAAAACGGAGGCTTTGGATCAATTCAGGTAACGTAAAACTTTTTCTTTTCCCAGTCTCTGGATGCCCACATATCTAAGTACCATGATGCTGACAGACAGTTTTAAACCGTTGCACAATCACTCTTGGACTTTGTCAGATTGTCATGTTGAGAAGATGAAGTTCTTGTCCAGAGGAACTGCAGGACTGTACCTCCTCTGCTGAACTAGTTTTTATTGTAATTGGAAAAGAAAAATGCAGACAGACATTTTTGTTAGCATCCATACATCAATGTGTAAACAAATGTTTTCTCATCTCATTGGTTTCTTTTTTTAGCTTTAACCTGAAACACAGTTATGTTTGGTGTGAAAGGAGGCCAAAACATGCTACGTATGAAATACTTCAGAGGTAGTGCACAGGCAGCCATCACAGTCAATGTTTGCCCATCTTATATTTAGTAAATTCCCAAAAATTTCTCCACTGCAGATTTCTTTTTTAAAAGAAAGTTTGCTTGAAACAAAGACAGCCGTGCTTAAACAACTTTTTGGCTGCCGGTGCTTATTAGCTTGGTAGTGACCACAGAAACATCATGGGTCTCATTTCTAAAACTTTGCCCAGGAGCTATACTAAAACTATGCATTTGCCCAAAAGAAAAAAAATGGCAAACCTCTGGAATAATCCAGATTAATAAAACTGGAACCAGAAAGCAATTTCTCCTTCATAAATTAAAGCTTCACCTCAGCATTTCCCTACATTGCTCATTTATTCATATCCTCTACATTCAGCCATAAATGGTCGATGCAAAGTGCCTCATGAACATCAGCTGATCAACGTCATTCATGGCCAACAATGGCAATCACAGAGAAAAGAGTAAAGAAACACAATTCAGTGAGATGAGGGAACAAAATCTTATTTTTTTAGCCACAGTAGTGGCGTGACAAATAAAAGTTACACACCAACATTGGCATTTTTAGTAGAAGGCCGATACACGCTCCATATGAGTGATATTAAAGCGCACCTCCTCTGCACTCTGTGGGTTTGGAGAGGAAGTGAGTAGCCACTGCCCCCTGCTGGTTATAGCGGAGGAGTGCATCAGGACGCATGACCCGAGAAGTTAGAACTTACTTCCAGATTCTCTGATTTGCAGCAGTGGCAATGCCTCTTCTGTCAAGCTTGTTTTTTGTAGGTCACAATTTTAGCGCCACGTTTATAATTGAGACCCCAGGCCTCCTCTGACTGATGTCATTCGCCCTCACACAGTCTTTTTGAATGAGAATTATTATTTATGTATGTCAAAACTGTTCAATAACACATTAGTACTGAGAGTTAATTAATCCAGATACCACCTGTTGTACCTTTGTCACACTTTAAAACCACAGCTTTGTGAAATAGCGTCGATTGGTCTGTTTCTTTGACGTCAGAACTCATTTTTTTTCATGTCCGTCTTGTCTCTGCAGGCCACTGTGACAGTGTACCAGGCTGTGGCAGAGTTCTGGACCAGTGAACAGAACCCAGGCTATGATCTAAATGTGGACATCTTGTTGCCGGGCAGATCAAAGCCTGTGAAATACAACTTCAACCAGAGGAACCACTTTGCCACAAGAACATCTAAAGTTCGAACAAGCATTTTATACCAATAAGTAGCTCAAACTATTATGAAATAAATCTATTTTATGTGTTTTTGCTGATCTGTTTATTTGATTTTAAATCATTATAGATCAATAATATAAACCAAGACGTGACTGTCGTTGCTACAGGCCTAGGAGAAGCCACAGTGACGGTAAGTCAAATGTTTGACTGTTGTTTTGGGT
>NW_006800314.1:352010-478100 GCF_000485575.1 Poecilia formosa | reverse complement strand
CTTTACAGAGATCTAATAAACAGAAAAAAAAAAAAATCAACAAAAAGAGTGTTCATTTCGCACAAAATAACATTTAATTATCTTAACTTTGTATTTCTATCAACTCTTTTCCTCTTTTAATTTTTATTCTGCACAGATATAAGAACCAACATCGAGATGCCGCCATGACAGTTTTGGATATCGGTTTGCTAACCGGCTTCACTGTTAACACCAAAGACCTAAACCTTGTAAGACACACACAGACCTTCAAGCTTAGACTGATCAATGTAAATCTTTAAATAAAGATATGTTTCTGTTCTCACGGATGAGAATCACAGTTGTTTTCTTGCATTTAGTTATCTAAAGGTCGAGCCCGTACTATCTCAAAGTACAAGGAGATTATCAGTGACTCAGAAAGAAGCTCAATCACCATCTACATGGACAAAGTAAGTCTTTAGTATTACATCCATCCAACATTTTTTTCCATCTATATTCTACTCTTTCATTTGTCTTACTAATATTTCTCCAAAGGTTTCACACACAAAACCAGAGGAGATCATTTTTAGGATTCACCAGAAGCAGGCAGTGGGAGTACTACAGCCAGCAGCTGTGTCTGTTTATGAGCACGACAGCCCTCAGTATGGTAATTACAACACGTCGAAAATATTTTTAACATATATAAATATACATTTAAAATCTGCTTGTGCTTAATACACCATGCAGAGACGCGCTGTGTGAGGTTCTACCATCCAGAGAGGGACGCTGGGAAGCTGCTGCGGCTCTGCAAAAACGACGAATGCATTTGTGCTGAAGGTGAATAAAACTTGTCTTAATAGTCGGTGAAAATTAGCTTTAAAAAGAAATATTACTTCTTTGGAAGAGACCAAATCACGATACATGCAGCTAAATTTACGACCTCATACTTGTTTGTAAATAAATAAAACAATACATGTTCAAAAGTTGCAAGACACACTAATAACTATTGTCATTTGAAGTGTGAAACTCTGATATTCAGTCTTTGTCTCTAGCAGGTTTATGCTGCATGAAGAAATTCTGAATTATTTGGAAAAAATTATCCAACGTTCTTTTAGCAGAGTCTGACTTCTTACTGACCCCTGCTGGTCGTTTTAAGTAGTGGCATGAGACTGACACCCACCATGACTTTTGAGTTGATCTAGTACAAACATTTAACAAGGTAATCTTCATCTGAAATCACCATGAAGCATAAACTAAAATCTACATCACAATCATAAAATTATTCGGTTTCTAGAATAGTGTAAAATTTTCTTAGCTACAACATTTATATACAACTTAAACAACATGGTAAAACCTTTTTATGAGGACAATATTCCCTTTCTGTCAGAAGAGGGATTTATACTTTTAAAATACAGATCTATGGTGTCAGGGTGTGTGGTAGTGAAAATAGGACCCTGATCCTAAGGTAGTCATATTAATGTACCTTTAGGTTCATAAATTAAACCTATTATTTCTCTGAGTGTAGTGGCTAAGAAATTAGAGAAGTTTTACTGATAATTTTTGCTTTTGGTGATGAGGGAGGATATATTCATTCACTCTCTGAGTTCCTGACTGTTTTATGAATGAAGCTCTTGGGTCATGCGTCTCATTGCAACTGCTGTGTGATTGCAGAGAACTGCAGCATGCAGAAGAAGGGCAAAATCAACGACGACGACCGGACAGATAAGATTTGTGAGACTGAACGGAACAGCAAAATAGACTTTGGTAAGTGTGTATTTGTACGAATTTCCCAATGAGTTGTGTAAATGTGCTGATGATGTACAACTTGCATATTCTCAGCTTACAAAGTGAGAGTGGAAGAGTTTGCAGACGGCGTGTCCACTGATATTTACACAGTGCTTGTGCTTGATGTCATCAAAGAAGGTGGGGTTTGTGTCCATCACACTTACAGCTTTTGAAAGTTATAAAAATTTACAGTTGAATCTTCATTTCTGTTTATTAGTAGAGTAATGTATTAACAGATGGAGCATCAGCAAGAATTTAATATTAATATGACACTTTGTCATGTTTCTAAATTTCTTTTCGAGTGTATTCAAACTCCTTGAACGTTTTCACATTTTGTCAATTACAAACCACAAGCTTCACTTTATTTTATTGATATTTTATGTAACAGACCAGCACAAATTAACCCTAATATGAGGCCTTTTAGTAAAATAAAATGCAAGTATCCACTACTTGTTGGTTTTGCCCTGATAAGAAAGTTAAAATATCTATATGCAATCGAGCAAAGCTTTTTTTTTTCCCTTGAGAAAAAACCCTGTGTTTTGAAAAGATGTTGCTTCGGTATCAGATTTCGAATGGCCCAGTCAAAGTCCAGTTCTTACCTTAAGTAAGACATGTGAATTGTTGCTGATGCTCTCCATAGAAACTGACTGAAGCTGAGCATTTTTGCTAAGGAGATTAAGGGAAGAAAAACATCCAAAGTTATCATCTTGAGGGCCCATATATGAAGGCACAGCACAGTTTTAAACTCTAAGGTTTTCTCCCTCTTCACTATTATGGGTTGCCATGGGGCTTATCAAAATCAAATTGCCAAAAAATACTTTCCAGTTTGTTGCTGTATTTGTGTTTTTACACTGTAATATTTGCTTCCCAAACAAAATCAAACATTTATTCATCAAAGTCCCATTGAATGTATTAGTAACAATGATGGTTAAGTTATTATAATCTAAATGTATTGCTGAAAATATGTGTAGTAATTTTAGAAAGACGTGCGGATGATGAAGATGATGATGGCCCAGTTTCTCTCTCTGCTGAGTCACTATGTCCAATTAAATTGCAACATATAAAAACCGTGTTTTTAATCATAGGAAGTTCAGATGTGGGTCCTCAGAATAAAAGGCGCACATTCCTCGGTTTCCGGCACTGCAGAGAAGCTCTAGACATAAAAATAGGACAAAATTACCTCATCATGGGCACCTCCAAAGATATTCACGCTGATGAACCCAATCATTCGTAAGTTTACTCTGGTTGATCATCAGTTTGTTAGTTGTGTACTTTTGTCAGGATTTTGAACGTGATCTTTCCATTTTTCTATCAGGTACCAATATGTACTCGGTGAGCGGACCTGGATTGAGTACTGGCCCACCGAAGCAGAATGTGGAAATAAGAAGTACAACACCACCTGTGCTGGCATGGAGGCAATGGTCCAGCAGTACACGCTCTTTGGGTGTCGACAGTAGTAACACAAGTGAAGGCTTAAATAAGATTTCTGCTTTTCAAAGTTCTCTGACACATAAGAGTCTATGTTGGGCCATTTCAGAGAAATATGACAGCTTCAGTGGAAAAAGAGACAGTTATGTTAAATCAAATAAACATCTTTCAAGTAGGACCTGAAATGCTTTTATTTTGATCAACATAAGTGTCTGTATGTCTTGGGGGTTTTCACTAAGAAAAAAACGGCTAACATTTAATTACTAACTGTAACATTTTCTTCAACCCTGCTTGGAAACAATGTCAAAAGTTTTGGTTAAACAACACAGTATTAACAAGAAAATTATAATTTTTTAAACAAATTAGTAAATAGTAATATTTTCAAGTACATTTATCCAAAAAACATTGTTAGAGTGAGTGGGCGCTATTTTTTTCCTGAGATCTTTAGCTGATGTTTGCCAAATGAACGCTAGGGGGCTACAGCACATAATTCATGAATGCGTCATCAGCGGAGAAGAAAAAAAAGAAAGTGACGCACTTCCTTTTGCCAAGACGCCGATGGGTTGTGTAGGTGTTCTCTGAGAATAAAGGCTTGAACTTTAACTTCACGACTCGACAGCCGGCTGTAGAGCTGCGACAGACCAGTGCTCAGTGATAGTTTAGGATTCTTTGCAGCCAAATTAATCTTCGAGGTTGAAGTGCGTCTTCATTTTCTGTCATGGCAAAGGTACAAGTGTTAAATGTTGCTGTTTTGGACAACCCGAGCCCATTTGGAAACCCGTTTCAGTTTGAGATAACGTTTGAATGCATGGAGGATTTACCTGAAGGTGAGTTTTCTTTTATTGTCAGTAAAATCACACTATCTGTGAGCTGTTGAGTTTGGGCGCTCTTAGGTTTTTATGAAGTGTTAGCTTCACTGTGAGAAAGCGTAACACATCAGTACGTCGCGTTTATGCATTTTAGTTTACCTGAAAATAACTGTTAACTTGCGCTTTATACGGCTCGTATGCATTTCTTTATGCGAACTGTTAAAAATTGGCGCTGGCGCGTTTGTGCTGACAAGCCCGCCTTCTGTTGTAGCTGATTGGCTCTTTTACCAGTGCGTCAGTGTTTTCCGACAAGATGATTGGCTGGCGGCATTACATTGGTATGTCAAGGAATTGCCGCGAAATACAAATTCCTGCCGTGGATTAAAATACCCAGAAATAAACTGTGCTTTCTTTTAGAAATAATCTGTCGTTTGTGTTTGCTCATTTGTTTATTTGTTTCATTTTTTGAGAATTTTTTTTTCTGTTATCTGTTTCCACTTCTGTGTGCTGCGGTTGAAAAGAAAGCATTATTAAATGTGGGAAAACGTAGCCGCGAAAACCAACCATAACAAGGTTTGCTATCAACAAACTGTTATAAACCTGCCTTTTTGGGGGTGCATTTTGCCTTCAACATTAGATATAAGGTGTTATTTTACGCATTTTAGTGTTCGTATTATGCTTGAACTAGATGTTTGTCGTTCAAGCCCCTTTAATTTAAAACAATGCATACATAACCAGTTAAAATCAGATGCAAGATTTTCTGCCCATCAATGATCCATTTGCAGTTATATTTGAGCTTTCACTAAAAAATATGATTTGTTTTAATTCAGACTGTAAACTGAAATTAATTACAGTTGGAAACGCATTGCTTGAAAAATATAAATATGCGAGTTGAAATCAAGTCAAAGATGCTTTTAATCATAATCAATAACTATGACTACTTGCTGAATGTCAGTAGCTGGCATCCTTTTTAAATGTAAAGCTGTTATAAATGTAAGCTTGTTGTTTTTTGTTTGTTTTTTTGTTTTTGTCTTTTTTAAGTATTTTCCCTTATATATAAGAAAGATAAATTGAGCTGCTGCTGTAAAACTAAGTCTAAATGTAGTGGATTTTTCTTAAAGATTTGGTTCACAACATATTTTTCACAAGAATAAATATATTGTGACGATAACCTCATTAAAACAGCAACGTTTAATGTTATGTGTCAACAGTAAGAATAACAATTGCTTTTCTTTTTAAAAATAGATAATTTAGGACAAGTTACACATTTTTGTGCAAGCACTGTAATACCAAGTGGGTATATAATTTTTAAAAATCCTTTATGTTTGTAAAATTGTCCATTTATATTAATGCATATTCAACCAACTTCAGTGCTTGTTTCTCTGAACTTGCAGAACACAACTAATACTTATTTTGTATTTTTATAATTTAATATTATTATTATTATTATTATTATTGCTTGAATTTGCCGTTTGCAAAGCTTTCCAATGAATTCCCAGTGGCATCATGTTAAAAATCCTTCATTCTGAACTCAAAAAAACTGGAACATACAGAGCTGAAATTTGAATTTTTAACTCAGTTTTTATTTTTGTGAAAAATATCCTAACCCGTCACCTCTTTCCTTCCTCTATTAGATCTGGAGTGGAAGATCATCTATGTTGGTTCTGCAGAAAGTGAAGAGTACGACCAGGTTCTAGATTCTGTTTTGGTTGGTCCAGTTCCAGCCGGAAGACACATGTTTGTGTTTCAGGTGAGTTCCCGATTGACTACGTTTCTTGTCTAATGTTATGTTACAAACCAGTAAAACAGGACATCGTCTGGCCACCAAACTGATTAAGCTTCACTAAATCTGTGAACACGAAATAAGTGCAGCCCTCAGCACTTTTCAAAGTTATTTTCAGCATTAGCAAGATTTTTAAAGTTTAAAGAAGTACAAGCTTAAGAAACCATTTAAAATGAAACTATATCTAGAGGTGAGATGTCTAGAGATGCCTGCTCTTCGTTCAGGCTGAAAGTGAGAGAGAGCAAGACTTTTAAACAGATATCAGGAAAGCTGGACATTGTGCATAAAATTGCTCAGTTTTATCCTGAAGAAAATACATACATATGTTAAGGTTTTTGTAATTTGAGCCCTGCTAAGAAGGCCAAATGGTGCATAATTTGTAATTTCATAATTTTGTCTAAAACAAAATGGCAAAACCCTGCTCTGCAGCTGCTGTTCCCTCGTCCATGGCTTTACCTCTGGTTCTAAAATAAATGACTACTGAGTGCTTTCAACCGAAAGAGTGGAAGCAATAAGTTTGAGCTGTTCTTACATTTTCATACTTTAATGTTCAGAAGAGAAATCAGAGAAACTCACTGGCAAGTCAAAGCTAATCTACAAAACTCTGATTGAGGCTTCAACTTAATTTGTCCCCGTTTTTATTCCCAAGTTCTTGATTTTACAATATGGAACAATAAACTCTTGAGTTGATGTTTTTGTTTGCTCTGCTCCAACCCAACAGGCTGACGCTCCTAATACAGGTCTGATTCCAGAGACTGACGCTGTGGGAGTGACAGTAGTCCTCATAACCTGCACCTACCGCGGACAGGAGTTCATTCGCATCGGTTATTATGTCAACAATGAATACACAGATCCAGAGCTGCGGGAAAACCCCCCCTTAAAGCCAGACTACTCTCAGGTAACTAACAGAGGATATGTTGTATTTAAATGGGCCATTTTTCTGAGCAGACTTTAGTGAAGTGCAGCTCTCTGCTGCCCTCCAGTGTCTCCAAAAGGAATTTGTTTTGTGTGTGTGTTCCTGTCTTCCATTGTGTAATAATTTAATTTTCTTACTCTGAAAAACGTCTGTTTTTACGCAGGTGTTACTAAGTTTAGATTTTGATCATATTTGTATTTTAGGTGACCTTAACTTGGATATGCGTCTAAAAAGGTTAAATCTCACTCTAACTCTGCCCATTTAGTCCTAATTGACATTTAAGACCCTTTCAAGACCAAATATCAAATACCCTGAAAAATCCACTTTGGTTGATTTGATTTTAGCAAACCATTCCCACAAATACTCAACTGTTTTTGCTAATATTATTAGTTATTACTGTCTCAACAGTACAAAATACAAAAGTAGGTGTAACTAAATTTTACACGGTTACCAACAGCGATATGCAACGCTTGTCAGAACAGGATTTCTGCCACTTGCACCACTTTGAGTAGAGGAAAACATTCCTGACATCAGAGGTATGACTGCACTGGAGTTTATAATGGTTATACTGAAACTGTAAATAAATATGCTTCTTTCAAAAATTGCTGGATGAAAGGCAAAAATAATCCATGGTCAGAAGGCAGAGAGTCTGTAGAATAACAGTGATTTCATCAAAGCATATTCTCAGCAGCATTGTTTTTTTGTAGCTCACTTAATAACATTATTCAAAGATATTGCTTCTTTTTTTGTTTGTAATTAAGGGAATTGTTTGGTCTATCGTCATTTTTGGAAGCAAAAAGTCTTTGTTATAAATCTTTTTTTTTTTATTTACTCTTTGCTTTGAAACAAATCCCATCTGCGATAATTGATAAATCCCTTCGACACATAAGGGATTATCGCAAAAAATATTGCGATACTTTTTTGTTTGTTTGTCAGTGTTACCCAGACCCACCAGTTACCTTAAATCATGTACTTAAAGGGCATGAGCATACAAAGCCCCTGATCTTTCTGTCCTCCCCGTAGCTTCAGAGGAACATCTTGGCCTCCAACCCCCGTGTCACCCGCTTCCACATCAACTGGGAGGGATCGGCGGACAAGATGGAAGACAGCGAAAACGTGGACCCGTCCCCGAACGTCGGCGGCATGCTGCCCCCGTCCTGCGTTCCAGGAAAGATGCCAGCTCTTGGACAGATGCCGGACAACTCCATGGACTGCATGTAGCGGTCCGGATGACGAACAAGGAGCTCTTCTTACCTTTACATTCGTAAACATCACTAACTTTTCTAACAGACCACGGACGTCCCATGTGGACATGTGAAGGACAAAACGACATGGGACATTTTTTTTCTCTCTTGTGTGGCCCATTTAATGGGATGGGTGTGGCCAGCGTAGGTTCCTCTCCTGTATGCTTTTCTTTCTCATACTCGTAGATCTGCACAGCCAGAAATGCCTTAATTTATTATTTCTTTCTCATACTTTAATATTCTCCCTGAGAAACCCTGATTCCTCTTCAACTATGTTTTTTTTTTTTTTCTTTGTCCTTTTGAGCATTGGACATCACTGCACATATAGCACAAGCTTTATACAGTTCAGGCTCTTCATTATGCAAAAACATAATCTCATCTGTTGCTTCTCATGAGACAAAAAAAATATTCAGTCTCCTGAGAGGTGGCACAACCCCGTTGTTAGTTTTGACATACAATGGTGAACCCACACATTTGAGCAAACCCCACTTTGTCCACCATTTGTTTAAAATTCACTGAACTTGAGGTTTATAGGAGAAACGGATCCCATGTTCATGTCGAGTTCTGCGGTTTCAAAAGGCTCTTTGTAAATAATGTTACTTAGTGCTTGTTTTGCCTTCTGCAGAGGGGGTTGTTTAATTTTGTACTGCATAACTATATATTATATACCTCCATGTTTTGTTTTTTTAATTATTTTTATCAACTGTGAGGTTAAATAAAGTTGTTGGATTTTTTTCTGATTATCCCTGCGCCTTCCAGCTCCTTTCTGCTTCGACTCGTGGAGAATAGAAAGCACAGCAACAGCAGTGGAGGAAGAAAAAAAAAACAAGAAAAAAAACGGCCCTGTCTTCTCCCCTCCCCGCTCTGGCTCGCTCTTTTTTCCAGTTTCATTCATAAAATGCAGCAGCATCACTTCACCATTTCCACTCCAGCCTCATGTTGCTAGGAAACTGCAGCACAAAATTGGAGAGAGGGGAGGGGGCGTCTGCTCTCGCTCGTTTTATCTTCGTCGCATCGAGTAACTCCCCCATCCATCCATCTGTTCCCTCCACTTCTGATGTCTGCAATGTTTAAGGTGATGAAAAGCATTAGTTACGCATTCATAATGGACGCGATTAGGGGTGAAAAAAATTGCTGAAAATAACTAAATGCCACTTATCAGGTAAAAATCCTGCTTATTGCAGCTTGAATGTTTGCTGCTTTCCTGTTTATGTCTAGATCTTAGGTTTCAATAGTAGAAATGCACCTGCAGCTGAAGGCTCGTGTTGAAACCAGGTGGACCAGCTTGACGTCTTGTCAACACCCAGCAGATCTCGCATAAAAGCAGAACTTCACCTGTAGGGAAACGGGTTGTAAGGGTCGGTTCGGTCCATATAGGAACGAATGATACCGATGTGATTAACTGTTTGTTCATGTTTTTTGCTACTGATGTACTATTACAATATGAAATGGCTCCAAAGGATATGCAAATATGTGAGAAATTAGCCTTTTGATGATGCTGGATATAAAGGGCTCTCGGTGCTCTCCCAGTAGGTAATCCAGGTGCTGTGTTGAGGGGTACAGATGGAGGGCGGGGTGGGGTTTGACTGACCGCCTGGCTGTAGAAACACCTGGTATAACAATAAAAGTAAAAGGAGGGGGGAGAAAAATTCTGTTTATTCAGGTTGCAGTTTTTTTTCCTTACTAAAAATCCCTCCAAAATGTGTAAACGTCCTTGCTTTCACAATGCTTTATGGAGATGGCAAGTCAACTTATCATATAATGTAAATTCTTAAAAGCAAGCATAACTATTTTCATTAGTAAAGGTTAATATTTATATATGGAGAAGGGCTCTATGGTGTCCATAATGAACATGTGAGATATCTCATGTCATTATTGTGTGACAAGTTTTTAAATTTGTGAGTGTTGCGCTGTCATATATATTTAAATATCTTCTTCACAAGTTAAACATTGTGCTGGAAAAAGAGTTTGTGTGTGTGAGTGAAGTTGAAATCCAGAATTCAAGGTTTGTATTTCAATATCCAAAAGGAGAAAAAAAAAATTCCAGACATTTCGGATGCTGTTTTGTATAGAAAAAACAGAACAAGTAAAAAATATAATTATCAGCATTCATATTTTGATTTACCTGTACAAGTTATTTACTTGTAAATAACTTTGGTCAGTTCTGTTAAGTTGACCAAACGCTTGTCATACCAGCTTAATTAAAAAAAGATAATTTATCTCAACCAAATCAACTTCCTTAATTTTTTTAAAGGCACAGAAAATGAAAGAAAGTAGTTCTCAGAAACCATGGTTAATTAGGCAAATATTAGTTCAGTGATAGGAAATCTATATTTTTAAGCATTTTCAGTTTATACAATAAATGTTTGAGTGTTCTTTTCTTCAGTCTGTAGCATAATTAATTTAATGAGTTTGTTATTAAAGTTTTGATTTAGAGCAGCATGTGTTCCTAAGAACTTTAAGTGCAAGTAAAAAAAAAATTACAAAAAATGTTAGCTTTAGTATTCACTTAAAAAAACATAATTTTGAACTCAACTTTACATATCTTTAGTTATAGTTCTGACCAGTTGCCGTTATTAATAGTAACAAAATGAAGTGCAGTTTGATTATGTGATACGATGTCCTGCCATACAGGCGTGCGTTAAATTCTGACCAACATATCTAAAAATAGCACGCGGTTGACGTCACTCAGCCAAACGTGTATCAGTCGCTGGATGCTGGAGGGGACGGGGGTGGGGTAAATGAGTTTTCTTTTCTTTTTTTTAAGCGGGGGGAGGTGGGCGGGCCTTCCTGTCAATCACTGCTCACAGCCAATGGACAACATCGCGCTCACTGAGATTCCCACGGTCCCTCCGCATCAAGCCAATGGAGAACGGAGACCAGAGACAGTGGGCGCGTGCGTTGTTGGGAGGAAAATAATCGATGACGCTCCTCTCACTCGTTATTCTGTTAGGACTGTCAGACGCTCTGTCCCTTTGAGGGATAGAACAAGATATCCAATCAGAGGACTCCTGAGCTTACCGTTGCAAGGATGTAGCCAATCATCGAGCGGCTCTCAGCTGTCAATTAACGGATGATTCGGCGAGTGGGCGGAGCGTTCGCCAGCCTGTAGTTCCGTCATCTCGCTCGTCTCCGAGGCTACGGGGGGCCGATGTTGATTTGGATGAATACCTGCAGTTGCCGGACCCAGCCTAGGTCGATTTGTTTTTTTAAAGCCGGGTTCCCCACCGGAAAACGGGACGCTTCGGACTGAGAAAATTGCTCGCTCGCGCCGGGAATCGTTGTTTTTCTGGACTGAGGAGAGGTGGGGAGCGGGGGGTGGGGAGGGGGGCTCAATCGGCGGGGGCTGCAAGGAGGGTCAGGCGGAGACTGTATCCTCCGTGCTCGGGCCATCTGCGCCGAGCTCGGTCTGATGGTTCCATTGAAGCCCTAATCAGGGGGCCGGGGGTCCACAGAGAGGATCTGAAACCCGGCGTCGGCTGCGGATGACCGTGGAGGGAGTGGAGCCGCTTTCCCAGCCTTTCCTCGCCGTGGCGCCGCATTAGCAGCATCTGTCGGGGATTCTTCTTCTTCTTCTTTTATTTTATTTTCTCTTCTTCTTCAAAACGGGTTAACGCTCCGTTTCTGTTGGGTAGAGGAAACACAGAGACGATCTAAGAGAGATTAAACCGGCTTGAGGAGGCTGCAGGGCGGCCCAAAGCCACGGATTGCTCCGTTGACAGGTTGTCATCATGGGCAACGCGCCCACGGCCAGAAAGGGCAGCGAGATGGAAAGCGGTGGGTATGCTCTCTCTCTCTCTCTTTCTGTCTCTCTCTCTCTTTCTGACTCTCTCTCTCACCTCCATCCCCTCCCCTCCGATCTTTACCTGCTCCGTTACATCCTCATGAAACGATGAGAAACAACGTGACACAGCATCCCGTTAAAGCTTCACACCACCTGCCTTACGCTACAAGCAGGCCTTTTCTCCCCCTCTCCACCTCCATTCATTACGACCCGCTAATTGGGCTTTAAACTGTACGCGTGCAGAAATTACGCAGCAACGCTTCACTCCGTGTCCATATGAAACATCCTGATCAGGAATCGATTTTAGGATCTGTTTGTGGTGCGTTAGTGAGGCATGAGATTCTACACGCGACATACAGCAAGTTTTAGTCTATAGTCATCATTTTATGAGCTGCAAACCAGCGAGTGCAAGCTGCGGCTATGTTAGCATCTCCACTTCTCTTGTGCTCCGATCTTGGCAAGATCGCAAACGAGCTATGTGTCAGATGTTCCCCGAACACTCTGTGCCTGTTGCTTTATGGAAATAGATATTGTTGTTGGCACTGGTCCCAACACGCCCAGTGCCGGCCCAAAGCATCGGCGAACTGCGAAGCTTCTCGGAAGCTCGGGATTGGTTTTTGGGGCTTCCTTCAACAAAAACTTGAATTCACATTGATAAATTCACCACTGTCTGCACACATGCGTGGAGGGATATGTGTAAATATGTTTAGCATGTTTGGGGTTACGTTGAAACTTTTTATGCTACTTGAGCTGGGGAAAAAATTCAGGAATAGTTCAACTTTTTTGCAAATAAGTCATAAGTATTTGTGATCTATGTTTTGTTACACGAGAACAAACTATTTAGAAGGACTTCCCTGAATAAAAATGAAAGAAAAAAAAGTTACAATGTAACGACACATTTATATTTTTTTCCTAAATTATATGTTTCTTGTGACGCTTTTGGTTCTGGACATTATTCAAAAAACTATTAATTATTCTCACATTTGTGCAGTTTTCTCCTCAACTTTGCTGTAGAAGTTATGTAAAACTATTCAAAACTATTTCACAGAATAGAATAGAAAGTTCCTTCATTGTCCCACACAGAGATTATATATATATATATATATATATATATATATATATATATATATATATATATATATATATATTCGTATTTGAGAGGGCAAACTTGCGTTAGTATTTCATTGTCACTATTTTTAGTTGAAAATGGTCTCAAAGTGACAATATTATCGTTTATCGCAATCATTTCTGGCGAAATTTATCGTCCAGCAAAATGTGATTCGTAACCGCGACAGGCCCGGTTGGGAGGCACCACAAAAAATATTCCATACATCCTTGGCATGGACCTGCACTCAGCTCCAGCTCAATACAAATTTATTGTTGAGCAGAAAATGAAAGCCTTCCCTCTTTGCACTATAATATAACACGAAGCGTCAGAAAGTGGTTTGCATGGCAAAACATTAGCGGGACATGTGCTACAAGCACTTTAACCAACAACATATGCCACTGTGTAATGCTTAAACACGGTTGCTGTGCAACAAGGATTAGTTAGACTCTCCTCTGCTGTGTCGTCTACATTCAGGCTGTTTGTCTGTGCAGAGCAGATGCTTGCTCAGCCCGTTCTTATTTATTTATGTATTTAATTTTTGAGAATCATATAGATTATTTGCCATGCAGACTGGAAAGCTCTTACTTCGCTCCCAGTTTCAGGAATTGGCTCTTAGAGTTTCAGGAAAGCGTAACGCGTTTTGTGCCTTCTTTCTGTTTTATTATAAAAATATCTATAAAACAAAAAACACATCAAATTTCTTACCACAGCCACTGAAACATGTAATTATGCTGTCTTTTTGAGGTGTTTTCACAAGTGGAGTTTTGAGCACTCTGACTGGATGAGTGTGTGTGTGTGTGTGTGTGTGTGTGTCTGTGTGTGTGTTGGATGCAAATTATTGTTTGGAACTGCTTTTCATGTTAGTCAAAGTTGTGAAGTAATGCCACAAATAACAGTGAAGCAGGATGTAGGTTTAGTCATGCGTTGTGCAGTTGACCTCTAAAAATATCAGCAGACTCTTTAAGTATTTCTGTGGCATCTCTCATTATCTGTAACAACAAACCGCTAACACACGTTTCTCCCGTCCTCCTGCAGTCAAGGAGTTCCTTGCTAAAGCCAAAGAGGACTTCCTCAAGAAATGGGAGAATCCTTCACAGGTTTGCATCTGTTTGATTCACTTTAATGTGCAGAAAGTGGAAGACACTCTTGCAGTTGTCATTTATGTTTTGCCCAACTCTGGCTTAGGACAATTTATGTCTGTCAGCCACACAGAAATATAGAAATTAATAGTTTTAAAGTTTTACTACAACGTCTAAATTGTTCGGCTCATTTGAGTGTAACAAAGTTTGATTGGAAGGCGGACACCCCACCTACCACTCAGCTGAGATTTAAGGGGAAACCAACAGTGACCACTGCATCAAGTCGTCACTTTCTAATGACCGGATCAGGGATTAATATGATTGTATCTTAAAATACATCAATGCAGTTGTTGTGACAATTGTTTTTCATGGTTTACCAAAGTGTTTTCTCTACATCGCATTGTGCACTGGCAGGTATTTGCCCAATGGTAAAGATTAATCAGTCAGTTAAATTTTTTTTTTTTGTTTAGCAGATTTTAGCAACAAGGCATTTCGAACATCATAAAAACACGAAAATACAAAGTCATAGAACATACGGTGAACATTTGAAACATTACATTTTCCCGTCGTTACACTTCAGATTGTTGATTCGTGTTTCATGACTGTGTTTCAAAAGCAGCTCTAAACAGGTGGGTTTGTAGTCCAGACTTAACGGCACTCAGTGTTTCAGCTGTTCTGCAGTTTTCTGGAAGTTTGTTCCAGATTTGTGGTGCATAGAAGCTGAATGTTGCTTCTCCGCGTTTGGTTCTGGTTCTGGGGATGCAGAGCAGAACCAGAATCAGAATACCTGAGAGGTCTGGAAGGTTGATGCAACAACAACAAAGACATTTTTATACAAAATAATGAATCTTTTTCTGTTATAGTACAACAACCATACAAACTACTGCAGAAAATCCCAACATTTCATTGAAATACTTTCATAGATGTGGGAGAAAATCCCAAGTTGAGAAACGTTAACATTTCTCAACATTGTCTACTCATTTAAATGTAATTGAAGCATTTTGGTATCTTAAACTCTGCTGTTTGAGAAAGTTTTAGTCAGGAATCCACAACCTTATTAGTTCCCCTGAGGGATAACTATTTTACGACTCACTTTTCTCACTTAGCCCCTCTTCAAACTGGGAAAGACCAACAATTGATCCCTGTGTAAGTCAGGAAATGGTGGCTAAAAAAACTCACAGTAAGATTAACAGCATCACTTAGTGACATTTTGGGGTCACTAATTGATGTGACCTCAAGACCAAATGAACCAAAAGACCAAATGAACCATCTCGTTGCCCAGACCTGATGCTGTAACCATCACCGTTTCTGTTTGCAGCTGTGAATAAAGACGGACTGGTTCTAAATTTCTGGCCGATTTTCAATCTCCAGTTTTTGTGAAACTGTGACCCGCCAATTCCAGTTTTCTCTTCAGAGAATGCAACCATCCCTGTTTCCAACAAATACAGCATCCCGTTTACATTCCCGCAGGCAGTTCTTTATGCATGTTTTCATAGTCTTGTAAAAAGCCTGTTTTTGCAGAAACATACAGCAGCACAGTTTGGGCAGTTCTGCTATCACGCACGCCCATTACTTTGAATGTAAACCTGCTATTTTTTCCTTACGTTGCATATTAGACCTTACTTTACAGTACTTATCTTATTTTTTTTGTTATTATGAATATTTTCATGTCTGTCTGTGGACATCCGTTTCATGCGTTTATGAAAATGGCTTTGCAATGGCGTCTCCCGCCGTCCTTTTTCAGAAAAACGTGCTAACTCTTCCTGTTTTCCCCGTGTCCAGAACACTGCTAGCCTGGAGCAGTTTGAGAGGTTGAAAACCTTGGGCACGGGCTCGTTTGGCCGTGTTATGCTGGTGAAGCACAGAGAAACGGGACAGCATTACGCCATGAAGATCCTCAACAAGCAGAAGGTCAGTCTCGGCAGAGTGGGGGTCAAGGAGGTCGCAGGAGGGCGGGCGGAGTTAGGAGGGTTGGGAGATGTTATCGTCATCGAGACGCTCATGTTCAGTGTTCCCACGTGTTACTCGTGGGAACACTGACCTGTTCTTTATTGGTATTGGAAAAAAAAAAAAACAAAGTCCCGGTGCTTCGTTCAGGGAGCATCAAATCCAGGCGTAAGCTTCGTCTCTGATCATCCTGCTAATAGGAAATGAGAATATTATTGTGGCGTAAGACAGGAAGTAGTTGTTGAGTTGTGCTGGTAGTCGCTGAAAGCTTTTAAGCTGTTTATTTGACAATCTTTTATGGATTTTGTTGTTGTTGTTGTTGTTGTTGTTGTTGTAGAAGACCCAAACGGATCATAAGAACTGAACGGGTTTTGGAGGATACCGCATCTGGTTCATGACGCCGAAGTTAGCGTCTGAGTTTTAACTTCCCTTCAAAGTGAAAAGCCAATTTCATGTTTTATTTTAGGGAATCTGGACTGCATTTGATCATTTCTGGATAAAAGTAAAAAATAAAAATAAAAAATCCGTCTTTATAAAAGACAATTCAGACATTTCCGATGTCTGAATCGGTATCACTGCCACCTTAGAGTGAGTTCAACAGGTCAACGATGATGTATGTGCTGGTTAAACCTGGCTTGAGTTACTGATGCGGTTAAGACAGTGGAAGCCAGTCATGCTGTTCTCACAATGAAAGCGTCAGCAATTCAAACACGAGTCTTAAACTTGGAAATGCTCTGTCGAGCCTGAAGAGCTTACCTTCGTTTCCAGAACGAACAGATACAACGGCTAGGTAACGTTTTGTTAGGCGCGCTTCACTTTGATAAGAAATGTAACGGGGTGTTTACATTTTTAGAGATGTTACGCCGAGAGAGATCTCAGTAAACTCTTGTTTTAACTATTTCAGAATCCTTAAAGTGTCGTTTCTGATTAACTGTGAAAACAACAACAAAAAAGGTGTTCTTAAGTTATTCACAAAATAACATTAAAATCTCATTGTCTTGTTTTCCAAAACCAAGTATCAAGTGACTAATCGAGTATTTAACTGTTTAGTTAAAGTAAAGCTTGTATACCTCTCAGGTGATGTTAGGGTGCTCTTGTAAGAGAGCTGTTGTGTTTTTTATTACCTAATTCAAATTTCACAAGTCTTTTATGTGATCAATCTGAGTTCCTTTCCTTCTTCTGAGTTTGCTTGTGTGTGTGTGTGTGACCTCCAGGTGGTGAAGCTTAAGCAAATAGAGCACACTCTAAACGAGAAGAGGATCCTCCAGGCTGTCAGCTTTCCCTTTCTTGTGCGGTTAGAGTATTCATTCAAGGTACGGAGAACGTCCGACGGTGTCCCTGTTTGTTTTCGCGGGCGGTCGCGAATTGGACGTTTTGGCGTTCAGGCCGACTGTCAAGAGCTTCTCCTCAAAACGGCCTCCGAAAGCATGTCAGCTTTGACAAGATCAAAGCGTTTCAGACCACCAAAATAAAAGACAGTGAGCTAAAAAGATGGGCGCTCGCCGCTACCCACTTCTCTGCTGTGCTTAATTGAATCAAACTGGCTGCTGCTGCCTGCTGTGGAGTCCCGCGCTGTTTCTGCACGGCGCTGCTCCGTCCTGTCTGTTTATGTGGCGTCAGTCGCCTCTTTGTATGCAGAGGCAGCATCAGGCGTGAACTTGTCTGTTGCTGCATAACGAAATGATTGTGTGGCCCGTGAGCATGCGGAGGAAGTGTGAGCTCCAAACGCTCAGAGCTCTGATGACCCCACTGCTGACCTCTCCGTTTAGACCCAGCCACGTTTTGGCGTTCACCTCTCGCTAACCTTTGCTCATTTTGTACCGTAAGATTTTATGAGGATAGCAGTCATAGTTACTGTTTAATCGCGTAAACAGCGAGATGCACTGGGGTGGCCAAGTCCAGTCCTCGAGAGCCACCATCCTGCAAGTTTTAGAAGTATCCTTACTCCAACAGACCGGGATCAGCTCTACAAAGGCCTGATAACGAGCCATTCATTTGATTCAGGTGTGTTTCGGATCATCGCTTTTGTAAGCGGTCTGACCTGCTGAGCTTCGATTAAACCGAGTTTAACATGAATTCCAGCTTTCCCAGTGTGATTATTAAAACGTTTACTGGGAACGAATGTGATAATCTACCACGTCCGTGAGAGAACAATCGCAGTAAATCAGGTTAATGCTGATCGTAAACAAAGACAAAATGTTTTGAAGTTTTCATATGGAAATGTCTTCATCATCCTCTACTAGCTATTAGCATCGTTAGCATTGCTGAACGTCAGTGTTTGTGTGTGTCTCCTGGAAATTACAGACCTAAGGCAACAAAAGTAGGAAATGGTTAAAGGGGCAAAATGATTAAGACCCATTTATGTTGTTTTATCGGTTTCCAAGTCTGACTACGTTTATGGAAAAATGTCAGATTTCTCCAGATGAAAATCAAGATTTCTGGAAAAATTGGGACTTAAAAAAAAATTACCTCAGTTTCAGATTATTTCCCCTAGTTTGGATTTAAATAATCAAAATTTGACTTTTTGTCCAGGTCATTCACCAGAAAAACGTACATTTAAGAATCTAAACATGCCATCGATTCACGGCTTTTTTAATGCCTTTTTCAGAACCTGTAGTTTCTAAACTTGATCCAGTTTAGATGTAATTCACTCCTTCTTCTACAACCAGAACACGTGTGGCCAATCACAAGCTGTGACCTCCCATTCGTAAACTTTTTAAGAGCCTATCCAATCAAGAGTCTTTAATAAATTTGCATAAACCAATCCAGATTAGATTCATTACTTCTGTTGTGTTGTCGCCTCTTCCGAGACCGTAAACCCGCGTCTCAGCAGAACAAAACCAGGCCGGCCACGTGAAGAGGTGTCAGCAGCGCTCTTGCGCCCACACAGACTAACCCAGATGAGGGCCGTGCTCCAATTATGTCCTTACTCAGGTTAAGCTGTTTAGATGCACCTGGTTGGGCAGGCATCCAGTATCCTTGAGGCCTTAAATAAACCTATTAACGGTCCATATGTGCTGCTCTGCACACGGAGTGAAGTGGCACCGATGAACACTAATCTGTGCCACCAGTCATTCTGAGAGGTCCAGTATCATTTTTGTGTATTAAAAACGCTTTCAATGGAGTAAAATTACAGGTGAATGTATTTTATTTGTAAGAGAAAGCCTTCCTCAGCTCTTATGCTGCTGAGCTGTTGTTCTGCAGCCCAAAAGAGACAAACTGACTCTAGGGTTCACCTTTGAAGCTGGTATTTTGAGTTTTTGTGAAACTATTTTGTCACTTTATTTGTGTTACGGTCTTGTCATTTAAGGTTTATTTCACCAAGGCAGTCAGGGAACACACATTAGCAAGAGGTTCAACAAGCTTTGTGCTCAGATTCCCATGTCTTTTTCCAGTTTATTGTGTGTTTGTATATCTAATCTCCGTCCTTTTATTTATGCGTCCAGGACAACACCAACCTTTACATGGTTATGGAGTATGTACCAGGTGGAGAGATGTTTTCCCACCTACGAAGAATTGGCAGATTCAGGTCAGTGCATTTAACAGTCCCTCCAAAATTTTGCCATGTTTTTGTTGTTGTGACTGTTTTTGCAGCCTGAAATAACTGATTTTGCTGTACCTTTTTCAAAAAGTTGTGGTCGAAGATGCATTTTTTAAGCTTTATTTTGCCATAACATGATCTTATAAAAACCTCCCAATAAATGACGGGATTTTAACAGAGTTAAAACTTAAAATGCAGATAACATTTTCAAGTGCCTTCTTAAAATAGCAAACGTAATGCAAATAAAGTCATGTCCCAAGGAGTAGTCAAAGTGCAAAAGAAGAAACCCTTATTGGTCATTCAGGATAACATGAACTGTTTGCTGCACAAGCAGATCCTGCAGAATGTCTCACAAGGGTCTTTGCAGAAAAAAAAGAGAAAACGTTACCGCTTAGCGTCACGCATGCTTTCTTCTTCCAGGTGCAGGTTTCTGGAGATGTTGTAAAACAGGAAGTTAAACTATTAACTATTATTGAGGAGATTGGTCCAAATTCAGCCAAGTTCCAGTGATTGGTCAGAAAAAAACGTTAAGGTGATTCGTCGGATTTGCAGAAAAGTTGCAATGGCTACTGAAAAGTCTGAGAAAAGAATTGCGAATAAAGAGTGAATTTGCACTAACAGTTGCTACTGCAACTTCCTGGAGTTACTGATTGAAGTGTGCATTCAGGAAGCGCTCAGTAGTTTCTGATGACAGCCATGAAGATGTTTTGGTATTTTTTTGCTGCGTCTTAGTTCTCCAAAGTTTTTACCAATCCACTCACTGTCGGTTCCTGCTGTGCTTCTGTTGGCGCAGTGAGCCGCACGCTCGGTTCTACGCTGCTCAGATCGTGCTGACCTTTGAGTACCTGCACGCTCTGGACCTGATCTACAGAGACTTGAAACCTGAAAACCTGCTCATAGACCAACAGGGCTACATACAGGTCAGAGGTTCTGTTTCTTCTATCACGATCTTTCGGTGTTTTGTGTCCTGGTTTTCATTTTTGTCCATGTCGTGACAGTTTCGCTGTAGGTTTTTGCCATATTCAATTTATTTTTCTGTGTTGATTTATTATCACAAGGGTGTTCTCATATTAGCTCGTTTCTTTGTATTTACTTCCTCGGGCTTATTCTTGTGTTATCATTTGTGCATTTGGATTTATTTCTCTGATATCAGTTTTTGTGTTTTTTTCTGTTGTTTTGAAATTGTTTGAGATAAAATTATTATTTTTTTATCACAAACTGGGATTTAAAGGGATTAAAATCATCCATTCCACACTGTAAAAAAAAAGTCTCTAATTTACGGTAAAATACCGGTGCAGCTGTGGTTGCCTGAATTTTAAATAAATTTCATAAATACGGTAAAATTCTGGAAACCAAATGAAAACCAAACAGGAGAGTCTACATGTTCATAACTTCCTAAAAGTCTGAAAAAGAAAAAAGAAATCTAGAAAACTGGAAGTGAAATTTATATTCATGTTATTGTAGTAAAACTGGAAGAGTCTTGAATGGTTATGTCGCCCCCTTGTGGTTTAATGTGAAATAACACCAAATATTTCTTTCTGCTCCAAAATGTTTTCTCTTCCATCTATCTCTGTTCATTTTATTTCTGTTGTTTCTCATTAAAATAAATGTCTGTCAGCTCTTTTTTCTCTCTTTCTCTCTCATTGCTACTCAGGTTACAGATTTTGGCTTTGCCAAACGGGTAAAGGGCCGGACCTGGACACTGTGTGGCACCCCAGAATATCTGGCTCCAGAGATCATCCTCAGCAAGGTGATCCATCTTCTCTTGACTTTTTTGTTTGTTTGTTTGTTTTTGATTGTGTTTTTAGTAGAAGACTGAAGTGTGGCAATCTGAAAATGCAAGTGAACTTTCTCCACCTGTTTACACTGGCAGGGATATAACAAGGCGGTGGACTGGTGGGCGCTGGGTGTTCTGGTCTATGAGATGGCAGCAGGGTATCCTCCTTTCTTTGCCGATCAGCCAATTCAAATCTATGAAAAGATTGTATCAGGGAAGGTGAGTTTTGCTGTTTTCATTTTGAAATGTTTGGTGTTTTTGACTGAAGACGGACTTCTCCACTCCGTTTCACTGTTTAGTCTCGCGCTTTTGAGAGAAAAATGTTACTAATTTCCGGTACTTTTCTCTTTTGTGTTGTTTAAAAACTCAGTGATTTCTGGGGACTTCTTCTACAGTATGTAAATGTTTCGGCAAGAAATCCAGATGTTTCGTGGTGCATTATTTAATTTTAGGATTTATGGTCTTATATAAATAAGTCTCACCAAGACTGAGTAATTTCAGTTCTTGTACATAATCCAACCGAAGAGTTTGACATTTTTATAAAATGTGAACTAAAAATCTACAAGGCAAAATGTAAGAATAAACATTAAAGATGAAAGTTTCCCTTCTTATTAGAGAAATCTGAATTTTCATTGAGTAGTGTTTTTTTTTTTTGACATTTTAAAAACCTTTTAGAGCTACATATTAATATATTGAATTGCAATATCATATTCAGTAAGGACTGCTTGGATGCAATATTTGACAGGATATATTTTGTACGCAATCCAAGCAAATTCTGCCTGCCAGGAATGATTCTGGTCTGTTGAGATACATGTTCACTGTATGGATGCCTTCAGATTGCAAAATAGCGGTGGGAACGTGATGACAATGGAAACAGAAAAGAAAAGAAATTAAATTGTGCGTTAAGTAGCATCCCAGTTACGTTTCACAGATATCGTGGAACCCTATTTTAAATGCAGTAACCGTCTTGCACCGGTGTCAGATTTCACTCCTCCAGAGCCGGTGCCATGCGGCTCTCACACGTGTCTCAGCTTCAGCAGAGCCGAATCAAACATTTAGGTCATTAGCAGGACTCTGGAGAACTTGACTGCAGCCTTTTGACTCAAATGTTGGTGAACTAGAGATGCATGTAAAAGTTTCAGGACGCCGCCCCTCGAGGACTGGAGTTTGACACCATTAGAGTGAATCAAGGCGAGTTCAGTATCGTTTTCATTTTGTAAAAAAAAATAAACAACCAGTTGGAAGTTGACACCAACAACCATTGGTGCAAAAAACCTAAGTGGATTTCTCCTTTTCTTGTTCGTGTAGGTGATGGACAGACTAACAGATGAGGATGAGGATAGGCAGGAGTTCTCCAAGGACTGTGGTGTTTGCAGACGACATTGTGGTCTGCAGTAAGAGCAGGGCGCACATAGAGGAAAAGCAAGACAGGTGGAGGTGTGTACCGGAAAAGAGAGGGATGAAGATCAGTCGCAGCAAGACAGAATGTGTGTGTGTGTGTGAATGAGAGGGGCACAAATGTAACAGTGATGTCACAGGAAGTAAAGGCAAAATAAGGTAGAGGCCTGGAGTCAATCTTCCAGAGCAGTGGAAGAAGTGTGGAAAAGAGGTGAAGAAGTGTGTGCAAGTGGGGTGGAATGGATGGAGAGAAGCGCAGAGTTGGATGTGATAAAAGTGGATCAACGAGAATGTAAGGAAAGTAGTGACACCGGCGATGGTGTGTGGTTTAGAGGCAGTGCCGATGAAGAGGAGACAGGAGGCAGAACTGGAGGTTTCACAGCTCAAGATGTTGAGGTTCTGTTTGGCAGTGATGGGATGGGCAATCAGAGAGGCCAGGCTGAGACGGTTTGGACATCTGTAGACATGTCAGCAGGTTGGAAGCCACGGGGCTGGAGCCCGAGAGGAAGACCAAACCCAAGATGTATGGATGGACATGAAGTTAGCTGGTGTGAGCGTAGAGGATGCAGAGGATGCTGTGGCGACCCATGAAGGGTAAAACCAAAAGAGACAACAAAAATGAGAAGGATCCCCAATGCTCCCATTCACCTGCTTGTTGGGTTTTTTGGTGACTTGTTGTGGAAGACTCTTTTTGGCTCTGTAACTGTGCGTTCACACAACCGCTTCCTCTATTTCCTTGTCCTCAGGTTCGTTTCCCGTCTCACTTCAGTTCAGACCTGAAGGACCTACTGAGGAACCTCCTACAGGTGAAGGCAAAAGTCAAGGAAGTTCTGAACTTCCAGTGAGGCGTGGTTTACTTTTCCAAGACCTCCGAGATGATGAGAACGTTCTCCTCTTGGTTTCAGGTGGATCTCACAAAACGCTTTGGGAACCTCAAAAACGGAGTCAATGACATCAAAGGTCATAAGTGGTTTGCAACAACTGACTGGATTGCCATCTACCAGAAAAAGGTGCGTGTTGGTGTTTCTACATTGTGTCTCCGTTTGCACTGGATTTGATTGCGATTTGGAGCCTTTTATGTTTTTGATGTTTTTTTTGTTTCTAGGTGGAAGCTCCCTTTGTTCCAAAGTTCAAAGGACCAGGCGATACCAGCAACTTTGACGACTATGAAGAGGAGGAGATCCGCGTCTCCTTCACCGAGAAATGTGCCAAGGAGTTTGCTGAATTCTAGAGTTAGAGGAGAAGAAATAAGGAAAATAGGGAAAGTATAAGGTAGGCTGGTCAAAAGGGAGACACAAGAAAAGTGTACTGTCTTCTGTCCAAATATAAGCACCAGCTACAAAAAAAGAAAAAGGGAAAAAAATCGAATAGAGGTGTGTGGAAAAAGAGAGCGGAGACTGATAACCAGCAGTGTTGCCTTTTCTGTTGCGTTTTTGTTGTGTTTTCTTTATTGTCGTCTTATTTATGAATCCCTTTATAACGACGCTGTGTTTTATGGGTGTCGGGAGCCCCGCTGACTTAGAGTTGCCTCTACGCATTCTCGCCCGAGATCTTCCCGTTTCTGCATCCGTTTCCGTTCCGTTCGTTTCTGCGCCACAGCAAAGACGAGTCAACACGTCAATCGGCCGGTCATCGCACGAGTGCGCACGCAAGATATCGTCGGTTTGCGCCGACGAGATGGTTTGAGCAAAACACAACACGCGTTAAGATAAATGCCCATGTGATATATAGTTTGTCTTGAGTTCACCTGACCCATCTCATAGATGAAACACTTCAAAGGCTCGAGGGGCCAAAAGAAAGACGAAACAAAAAGTCAGGTACGTCTGTTGTGTAACTCCATCTACGGCTCTTATTATTGTTAATATATACAGACTTTGTACATATCTGCAGTACTCCATTTTTAAATGTTAGTAGGTACTTAGTGGCTCCAGTGAAACCATATCATGCTAACGTTACAGTACGACGACATACCAATAAAAAGGACGGATTTCTCTCAGTTTCAACGGTGTTGCGAGAAAAACACCAACCGCATAATGGAAACTCAGGTTTGAACATATCACTTAACAGACATTTATCTCCATAAAGCCTAAGGATCAGCAGGTAAATCTCGGAGTACAGATTTGGGAATTTGAAGTTCTGGTTTTAAACGAGTTTAAAAGGAACAAGAAAAGAAAAAGAGGGTCTATTTAGAGTTTTAGTTGGCGTCTTCCACACTTTATCCCTTCCAGAATTTTTGGTCAGTTTTGATAGAAAAGCACTTCCTGTTTCAGCTCAGAGCTAATTTACTACATGAGATTATTCTACTTATTGAAACAACCGTTTGGCCCCCCTGGTTTTGACTTTTAGACACCGTGTGAGGCAGAGGACCTCCGACTGCTTCTGGCTGAGGGTCGTCGGCACTCCGGTCCGTACGGATGGCGATCAGGATGGTGTGCTTTACCTTGATTGTCGCTCGTGTCACAAAAGAGAACCATGCAAACTCTGTCATCATTTCTTTTGTGTGCGTTCAGGACATGCACTAGTTTTGCTAAGTTTCATTTTATGTGTATGTATTGATGATCTGAAAATGATTGGTACTCTGTTTGTCAAGTTAGAGATGGGAAGTGAATATGCATCTGGGAATTTTGTATTGAACATGTTTTTCCTCAGTGAATTTGTTTCCATTGAGGATATTGGTATAAAATTCACACCAGATGTTGCTAGCAACCCAAATAATCTGCACATACAAAGAAATAAAAGCAACTAAGTCCATAAATCAGGTTGCATATTATAAAGTTGAATTCTCTTAAATATTTGAAAGAAAAGCTTTAAGGCATCTCCCGTATGTAGAAGCTAGTCGAAGTTCTCAGTTGTCATTTTGACTTATTCTTTGATAAAAACTGTCTTCAAATTTCTTCACCGCTCTCTGATAACCAGTTATTTCTATAGTGTTTCTAATTATGTTCAAGTCAGGTGACTGACTGAGCCGTTTTTCTCTCCTCTGGTTCCTTTTCCGACACCAGATTACAAGTTTCCATGACTGTGTTTTTGGCATCATTGTCTTTCTGACATGTGCTGTTGCACTCCTTCCTATCTTGCCACTGGCATTTTAAAAGATACCCTGTTACATGAGTCTGAACATGAGGAGGAAATTAAGGACATTTTGCAAAACCTCAAATTCTGTCATGTTTTTCAAGTGTTTGTTACTTTAGATCAGCTTTGTCTGTTTATACTAGAGACAAATAGGACCAATTTTGTTTAAATGTTCTGCAGTCATGACCAGTCATGTATTGCTTTTTCATAACCACGCCATCTTTTAATTTCTCTTTAGAAAGAGTAAACAAAAGACCCTATGGGAATTAAATTTCTATGTTTTGAGAGCGCCCCCTAGTGGTCAAACAATTACTAACCAAATTAATCAGAACACAACAGCTGCAGCTGACATGATTTTGTAGCAGCTGCTGCGTGTGTAACAACCACTCTCATGTGGCAAGATTTTGTTTATATTATAATTAAAGTCGTGTATGTTACAGTGTTGAATGTATAGTGATGCAATATACATTATTTTCCAATCACATAATTTCCTGGAGGTAAAAAAAAACTGATACAAAATATTGTAACAAGGGCATTACTAAGAATATCTTGGTACATTTCTTCCTATAAATGCTGCCACTACCACATCCTGTAAGACGGGCCCACAGTATCATGTTCCCACCTCCGAACGTCACTGTCAATGTGGTGTTTTTGGGGTTGGTGGCCAGTGCCATTTCTTCTCCAAACATTGTGTGTGTAGTGACATTCAAAGAGTTTAATGCTGGTCTCATCTAAAGATGATAATCCAGTTTTCCACTGACTTGACCAAAATGTTCTGTAGCAGACTTAGAGCAAACTTTCCGGTCAATAGGAGAGTCTTGCATAGTTAGTTTTCAATGAGGCCATTGTGGTTTATTTCCATGATTTAAAAAAAATGGATTACTAAAGCTCAGTGAGAGCAATCATTTACTTTCGGAGACCTGTTCTGATTACTCTTTTTTTGTCAGAAATTTTTACAGAAAACACAGAAGCCACCCAGCCGTGGCTGATTTTTAGTGAAATTGTGTTCTTTCCTCCTCCGGATAATGGCTGTAATGGTTCGGTGCCATTTGTATTTTTTGTAATAATATGGTTGTGGAGATTCTTACGTTTTTCTGGCAACAGCATGAAAGACAAATTGTTTATGCTCCCGCCTAAATCAGCTGTCATAAATTATTGATAACTGAACTAATACAAGACAGGATTGCTTACTACATGGTTACAGATTTCAATTATGTTTTAGTTGCCTTTTTCACTCAAGTTTATTACATATAACTTTAATTTCTGGAGCAATTTGTGTCGATCTTGCTGTGAGTGGGAGTTTCTTGGGTTGTTACAGACATCCTGTGTGAATTTTTATGTCAGTAGGACTAATAGAAATGTGTTTACTGAGAAGAACTGTTTGATCATTGTTTTCCTGCTACAGCTTGTTGAAATATCCTTTAACATGTTCGCCAAACAACCTGGTGATTTGAAGCTTACGACAAAGGCCACCTCGGATGTTTGGGGGTCTCCTTGCTTGACACAGTTTGACAGCAGGGCATTAAAACAACGTCCTGAGAGGATTCAATTGTTTGTTTCAGGCGTTAAATCATAATTTGATCTTTTACCTTATTAGGGATGTGAAATATTGCAGTTCAGATAGGCACAAGGAATTCCTTTCATCATGTTTTTTGTCAAGAGTCTCGACTTCGTGAAAAATCTCAGATATGAGAAAAATATGATTGGCCTTTTGTTTGAAATACACATCTGCAATGTTACTAGTCTGTGTGCATCATTTGTAAATTAGAGTGGTGTTTGAAATGGCTTAACATGAAGGAATTGTCCAGGTGGACGACCTGGGTTCACAGTATCCTTTACCACATGTGTCTCTTAGGAGAGACCATTCCCGTCCATCTATCTACTGTCTTCCACTTATCCAGGATCGGGTTCAAGAGGGATCCCCAGACATCCTACCCTGGCCCCCATAAGCATCATCCAGCTCATTCTGGGGCATCCCAAAGCGTTCCCATGCCAGATGGGACATAAAATCCCACCAGTGAATTCTGGGTCTTCCCCTGGGTCCGATCACGTTCCAGTGGGACGTGATCGGAAAACGTCCAAAGGGAGGCACCCAGGGGGCATTCGGATCAGATGCCCAAGCCACCTCGACTGACTGTTTCAATGTGGAGAAGCAGTGACTGAGTCCAACCATCCTCTAGAGGAAGCTCATTTCGGTCGCTTGTATCCAGGATCTCATACTTTCAGCCTCTTTTCTTATCTTATTACCACAGGTGAGGGTCAGAACCTAGGTCAGTGAATTGAGAGCTTCGCTCTTTTTTCAGTCACAACACGTCACAACTGCATACAAAGCCCCGATCCATCTGTTGATCTAGCATTCTGTCCTACTATCACTCGGGAACCAGACACCTAGATACTTAAACTCCTCCACTTGAGGCAGAGACTGACCCCTGACTGAGAGGGGAGCCGTCTTCCTGTCTCTGCTCAGGAACTTTGGCTTCAGACTTAAAGGGGCTGACTCTCATCCTGGCTGCTTCACGCTCTGCAGTGAACCGCTCCAGTGCCCACTGGAGGTCATGGGCTGAAAAAGCCAACAGAACCCCCATCTTAAGTAAAAAAAAAAAAGTAAAAATGAGATGCTGATGTTTCCGAACCAGACGCCCTCCCCTACAGGGTTATTCCTTGATATCCATGAATATTGGTGGAATCCAGAGCACACTGGGAACAGGCTTCACTTTGTGCCGAGAATACAGACCCCAGGTCCTGCTTTGGGCACACATAGATTGGATACCCAGCCAGACACCCCATACTTGTGAAGAACAGCCCCCAAAATACCTGGGATGGACCTGGTCATAAGTCTACTTCAGATCCATAAACCACAAGTAGAACTGACAAGCAAACGCCCTCGGCAGTTCTGCAAAGTAAAAGATGTAGCCCACTGCTCTATGAGCCACATTGCACTTCCTGTATCCGAGGTTCAGCCGTCAGTCAGAGCCTCCTCTCCGATACAGCGAATAAACATCAATAAACATCAAATAAGAGAACTTGCAGGAAGCAACATAAACACAATATGTTATCACGTCTGGTAAAAATGTTAATTACAGAAATACTTTAGTGTAGTACCACAATATCACACTTTTTAAAAATATTCCAACTTGTTATTGAAGTAAATTTACTCAGTGAGGAATGAAATACCATGTTAGGAAATAATTGTTTTCAACAATGTGACACAGTCACTGGGAGCCCTGTGTTAAGACGTCAAACAGCCACCTTTTTACAATAGTGCAGCACAACAGCATTTACAGAGATGGACTTTTGGCCGTTTTCTTTTACATAATCCTCTCTATAGAGATTCTCCAGAGTCTTGGCTCTTCAGACTTTGTTCAGTTTACTGATAAAAGCCACCAGGCTTTTCTCTAAATCATCAGGTATTTCAAAGAATTTATGATGCCATAATCAACAGGCTCACAGCGTCACAGATACTCCGCTGTACTTCAGTCAACATGACACTTACACATGTTCATACTTTGTTTCAAACCCACTTACAGTGTTTGTTGCTGAAAAGCTTAATCTCTGTTTCATCTGACCAAAGCTCGTACCGCTGTCTAGGGTCTCAGTAGAGTTTTGCAAGCTGTCCGTGTTTCTGTTAACGAAGGAGGGACTGGAAAGGCTTCGTGCCTCACATGCAGCTGGGTGGCTCGTAGACAGGATCTCATGATTGTTATGGAGACTTGGCGTCCCCCAAAGATGTCATTATTTGCTGCAGTTCTCAGTTCAGCTCTGTTCTCTGAATTGAAATGCTTCTATTGCATCTATTTTAAAGGGAATGTTGGGACTACCAGAAAGAATGGCTCTGGTAACTTTGTTGAAAAAATCTATTACATTCTATCATTCAATTATTTCCCTCACTGAGTAAGCGTACTCAAGTGAAAGTTTGGACTTTGTATTTTTTCTAGTGGGAGATTGTCCCGCTGCAGTAAATTCTGAATTCATTATATGTTTTGTTTTGGGGTTTTTTGTACAATTTTTTGGAAAAATAGGTTTGTCTTGTCAGTTCCCTTATTACAAATGCAGGTTAAGATCTACAAACACTCAGTTCACATCTCTCACATGGTTTAACACGTATGTGGTAAATTTGTTACAGTTTGAGCTGCTGGTTTTGTCGTGAAACTCTAAGGCAAAAGTGTGTTCACTGGCTGTGTTATTATTACTACTGTGTGAACAGAGACAGAATGTGAGTTTGGTCTGAGTTACAGCGAACCTGGAACACCTAATTGCAGAATAAAAACACATACTACATCTGAAACAATGGTCCACTGTAACATTATTTATTTTACCTTGTGATTCACACAGAAAGAGTCTGAAACTTTTAGGCCCCTTCATAAAATGACCTAATGTTATGCTTCACATTTGTTTTTCTGTATCCTTGTATGTTATAAGTGGTAGGAAATGAATTACCACAATAAATCTGGGGCTTGTTTATTTTGTTTATGCCATGTCAGGCCACTTGGTTTGAATTAAAAAAAAATGTCTCTCTTGAGTTGTTATGTTCAGTGTTCTGTCAATTTATTTTCTTGACGAATCTGAAGATATGTTGGCAGACAGATGGCAGCTTTCTGGTCGTCATCCGCTTGCTCACTGATTATGATAGCCTAATTTATAGACTATTACTATCATCATGATATTGTTTACATCTGTGGTTGGGACATCACATCCCCAACATTTCCTTCATGTCGGGTTCAGTATGCAGCATCCTTGAGACACTTTTGCAGAGACACAACTTCTTCTCAGTGCAGGCACAATGCTGGTACATAAGAGCCCACTGTCGCACTTTTTAGGGAAATGAGACCTCCCTCCTCCCCAGCCAGTGTAAACCATATCGACCCATACCACTCACACACACACAGACACACATGCGTACACACAAAACACTCTTGTGAAGGGAAGCATCTAAAGTCACGGGAACAGTGACATAAAAACAAGTGTAATATTTTGCAACATGAGTATCATTCCAATAAAGTTTTACTTGTAAAATCTCCCCTGAACTTGTGTGTCCTTACTGAGTAGTGTGTGCGTGCGCGTGCGTGTGTGTGTGTGTGTGTGTACGTGTGTGTGAGTGATTGTTCAAACAAGGACAAGTTCATGGAGAAAGAAAATGATGGTGACGTGTGTAAATCATCCTCTAGTAAAGACTGACTGGGGTATTGGTTATCCCCCACCCTTCCCATTCCTTGCCTTTGTGAACTTGTCTTTTTCCCACCAACCATGAGTGCAGAGGTTCCTAAGCAGTCTGGAAAAGTAGACAAAAGTATGAAATGTGTTTCCAGTATTTTCCAGATCTGGATAAGTATAGAGAAAAAGAAAAAAACTATGAAAGCATGTTTGTATTTTCAAATTTTATGCCTGTGTCTTTGTCTGGAAGTTGTGTCCTTTGTTGGGACCTACCTGTGTATTTTCCTTCTTGTGTCCTTCTACTTCCTACTTACTTCAGTCCTTCTCTTCCTTTCTCATTACCATCATTCCTCCTTTCCTAGTGTCCTTTCCTTTTCCCTTCTTCCTTGTGCCTTGTGTCCTTCCTTCCATATTTCCTCATTGCATCCTTCCCTTCTTCTCTAACACACATGATGGAAATGCTAGCATGTAAACAATGGCCATCTGTGACGATGAACACATATAACAGAAATGTTTTCTATCCAATGGTTTGTTTTCTTTATGTGTGTTAAAGTCAGGCAGCCTTCAGTCTCACCACATTTTGTCAATGTCTTAGAACCCATCTACATATTTATGTAAAATATCTTAGTTTTCAGTCTTTATAATGAACTTCGCAGTAAAAGAACAGCTAAAGTAAGACTGGTTGTGTATCTGTATTAGGCCAAAGGTCTGCAAGAAACACAGATATCCCTGGGAAAGATGTGATTAGCTATGAAACTATTTGTAAAAGTTTTTTTTCCTCATATTATTAACTGAAGCTCCAAACAAGTATTAGTCCTGCCAACATTTATATGTGGGACCCATATGGCTATGTGGTGAAAAATAGGCCCCACTTTAGACTGTCCAGAAGTTACATAACTATGATAATAGCCTACATTTTGTTGTGGGACAACTGGGTAAAAAGTGGCACCCATATGGAGTCTAACTGTGTTGTGCAATTTGAAAAGATTGTCCTAATATCCATTTGACAAGTCTGGAATAATGCTAAAAAAAAAACATTTCAGAAAACTTTAACTTTTTGCAAGTAGATCTGCCAGTCCATTTTGTGTGTGTGTGTGCGCGCGTGTGTGTGTGTGTGTGTGCGTGTGTGTGTGTGTGTGTGTGTGTGTGTGTGCGTGTGTCTGGTTGCTTGGATCCAACATTAAGCTTGGCTCATCAATGAAAAATAAATAGAGAACAATCATTTACTTGAAAACAATGTGAAGACAAATTTTGTTGTCTCATATATGTAATTTTACTGAAGAACTTCATCACAGAAGTTAAGGCAAACATGTCAAAACTGGATCAACACCCAGATCTTAAGATTTCCCAAATTAACCATTTATTTAAAGAACAAGCAGGAATTTAAGACACAATCCAGTCTGAGTCATTTTTAAGCCTGTGTTTTGTATATACCTTTTGAAGAAACTTAAATTAATGATTAACTTGGGGATTGGTGGGATGGAGTTCTCCCTTGGGTCTCAAAAAATCTTGGGGCGGCCCTGTTTCTTAAAGTCGATATCCTTAACTCATAAAAAACTACTTAACTACAGAATGGTTCCTTTACTCTTACGAAAAACTGAAGGAACAAATGGACCAATAGTTTTTGTTTTGGACTTTTTGGGGGGTCAGCCATTCATCCGGAATGGAGTTGCCCTCTACCTTTATGGAAATACTCAGTCGGATTCATCAAAAAGACCCAAAGATGATGGTAAAATTCAGAGAGCTTCTATGTTTCTTTGTGCTGTGGTGGATGAGTTTTGCTGTAAAACCTTCAACAAAGAGTACAGACACAAGGCGAGAGAGTCCGCCTTAAAAGCTGTTTTGTTGGACGGAGGCGCCATCTTCAGTCCACCTTAAACGCACAATGTAGCCAACGAACGCTGGAGTTCCTACAGGGCTACGGCAAGCCGTTTGTGTAAATATTTCACATCCCTAGAACATAGTTATTGTCTGCTAGTTTGCAACAGCTGTAGTTCAACGTGTCCTCATATTAATTAATTTTGCTTGATTTGTCCCTAACTTTAAAAAAAAAAAATCTAAACCACATTGTTAGTGATGTATAACAACGTATACACCAAAAATGATTTTAGATTTGTTAAATCCCAGAGAATGTCAAAAGATTCTCTTTGAGACTTTTGAGAAGTTAGAAGTAAGCTTCTCATGGGTTAATTCCCAACATTTGGGTTATGCGGAGACACATCTGTGGATGCAGTTTAAGGTAGCACTTAAAGCAGTTTGTGTCCTGGAGTGACATCACAGAAAAATCTTTAAAAAAACCAAACATGGTATCAGAGAATCTACAGGAAACCACAATGTGGATGTGCGACTGTGGCGCAGGAAGTCTAACATGTGGTGGAAGAACTTGGAGTCAGAAGACCTGCAGTGCAGGAGCTTGGACTCTGCAGACTGGTGGTGCAAAACTTTGAAGGGCTGCAGTGCAGGAGATCTGTGACATGGCCGATTAGGTGGTAGAGCAACCTGAGGTGGTTGAGGTATATGCCTTGAAAAGCCCTGATGATGGTCGGTGATGAAGGCAGAGGAACCTTGGGGACCCATTGGCATCAGCTGGGGAACTTGGTTGGTGGTGCTTGAGGAATCCTTGAGGCTGGTGGGAGAGCAGCTGAGTGTCTGGAGGCTGATGGTATACAGGTGCTTAGAGGCTGCAGGCTAGCAGTGACAGGGGAAGGCATGGTCTGGAAGCTGGCGGTGGTGAAGCGGCTGGACCTGAGGCCGGATAAGATGAAGTCTGGAAGCTGCAAATCTGTGATGCAGGAGCTTGGACTCTGGAAGCCTGCAGTGCTGAAGGTCTGGAGGATTGTGATGTGGTTGGCGACCCTGAAGAGTAAAAACCTGCCTGTCACTTTGCTCCTGACACACCTAAGCCTGTAGCAATGAGCAATAAATCAATTAAATGTACAATGAATTAAAACAAGCTCAATATTTTCCATTTGCATGATTTGTTGTTTTTCTCTTTTATCTCTCTCTCTCTCTCTCTCTCTCTCTCTCTCTCTCTCTCTTTCTACCAAAAACTTGGTGTGAGTCTTCCAAGTCTTCCAAGAGCTTTGGTATCAATTAGCCCTTTTTTGAAGAACACATTTTCTTACAGAGACTTCATGATTAATGTTATTTGTTGTTTTGTTTATTTAAAATGTTTTTCAATTTCCCTGTTTAATTTTTTTTTAAGAATCTTTAAGGGTGTGTTATTGCATTGTATGCCATCATTACCATAGTATTACTTGAAAATAGACTAAAAAGAACAATATTATCGTTTATCGCAATGACCTCTGGGACAATTGATCGTCCCGCAAAATTTGTTGCCGTGACAGGTACACCTGAATTTCCCCACTTTGAGGCAATAAAGATGAAGTCTATTCTATTCTTCGTCAAAGATACGGAATATGTACAGCAACGGCTTGCCATAGACTTCCGTCCTCAGTTCTCCAGCCAGAAAGGGGTGTGGGGGGTACCGCCGCACTTTGGCTTCCCAGCTCTGACACAGCGTCACCGGTGAAACAAGAAGACGCACTTTCGGGCCGAGCCCCGTCCGCACCCACAAAGGAGAGACGATGTCCGAGCCCAACAAGTACCGAGAGTGGATCCTGGAAACTATCGACTCTCTCCGTTCGAGGAAAGCCCGTCCGGATCTGGAAAGGATTTGTCGAATGGTCCGGAGGCGACACGGGTCAGACCCAGACCGAACCAGGACGGAGCTGGAAAAACTCATCCAGGAGCAGACGGTGCTCAAAGTTAGCTACAAGGGATCGATATCGTACCGAAACGCGGCCAAGGTGCAGAGGAAAAGCAGAAAACGGAGCGAGTTCGGCGGCGGCGCGGATGCACCGAGGGAGCGGACCAAACCCGATCATCCGAACAACAACAACGGCGACAGCGCGCACAGCTTCACCGACCCGGAGGAGGGCGAGACGGAGCCGGATCCCCGCGCCGAAACATCAGTCGGCAGTCGAAACAAAAAGCTCCAGCCTGCCTCCAGCCCGGGTAGCGGAAACGGGTGCCTCAGTTGTGGCGCAACAACGAGCTGCGCTGTCGGGAGCGGCTGTGAAGAGGAGAAAGCAAGTGCACCGAGAGACAAGGGATTAGGACAGCAGGGAGCGGGGGGCTGCCTGCCTCTCGGAGTCAGCCGCGGCGCGGGCACCGGAGACCGGAGTGAGGATGTTCCGTCCGGCGGAGGAAAGAAGCCCAGTCTGTCTGGAGCTGACACCCGAAGCCAAACTTACTGCGGGAGCGACAGCCAAGCCCAGACACAGAGGCAGACCGAGTCTGGCCAGCCCAAACTTCGACTCGGAGGAGGAAGCACCAAAGCAGCGCACCGCCACGCCAACTCCGAGCTGCGCGAACTGGCAGCTCTGTCCGAGAAGCCCCTCCGAGCAGCAGGAGGTGGAGGAGGATGTGGTGGGGGCTCCGCCGCCGCGACCCGAGGCCACGTGAAGCCGCTGGGCTTGAAGGAGATCCTGGGCTACCTGAGCAGCCAAGAGCGGCTGTCGGAGGAGAAGCTGACCCGAGGCAAAGTCAAAGTGGTGATGGAGAGAGAGGTGGAGAGGGGCAGGCTGCGCAGGACGCGCTGCGGGAACATCACTCTTCCTCTGCGGGGGATGGAGCCGGACGAGCCCGAGCCGAGTGATTCGTCCGCCGACAGACTTGCGAGAAGCGCACTGCAGGACAAGCGCGCAGCGAAAAAGGTGGGCAACTTATTATTTCTGACACGTCTGTCCCGTCTGTCGCCACGAAGCGAACTGTGTGGATCTGCCTCGATGGGCTTCGCTCATAAATTAATGATCGGTGTTTTTAAAACAGCACGCGTGGCACCGAGGCGCGCCGGGCTTATAGGTTGATAAATAATTACATTACTGTTCAAGTAAGCCTGTTTTTATTACATTGTTCTTCCCAGTTGGGATTATTTTTTTCTCAGTCTCGGTTCATTGTTACTTCGATGCGTCTTTTCTTCTCTCTCTCTCTCTCTCTCTCTCTCTCTCTCTCTCTCTCTCTCTTTTATTTGCGCTGCATCTGCCGGATCATGTGCGTGTGTGTCGGCTTTCTGCACAAAAGGTGCGGGCTGCACGACGCTGAAGTTGGCGTCCGATTCAGTGCTCTACTAAAAGCCTATTCCCCTGTATTCAACAACTTGGAGCTAAAATACTTGGAATGTTTTCATGCTCAGTATGTTTCCCTTAAAACGCGGTTTGTGAGTCTTTTAACTTGTGAAAATCTAAACAAAAAAAAAAATGCGACGATAGGTGGATTCCTGGCGTAAGAGGAACATCTTAAAAACATGACCTGTTAGATGTAGGTCAAACCTAGACAGGATGATTCTACAGTAATATCAAATTATAGAAAACAACTTGGGCTACATGAATCCTTTAACTATTTCAAATAGAAGTTGAACATTACAAAAGGGTTTAAACTGAAACAAAATGAGCTTTTGAGGGGATTGCTGGGCTTTGGACATTAGTGAATATTTTTTTGTTTGTTTGTTTGTTTGCAATTATTAAAAAGTAAAAAAAAAAAAAAAGGACAAAAAGAACAAAAAAAATTGACTTTTTGAGGCAAGACAGACTAAAGTTGTGTTAAAAAAAGAAGGCTGCATCTAATTTATCCAAATACACTGAAGGCAGATTATGCAAATGCTATTTATTTGTGAATTCATCGTTTCTTTTTGCATCACTTAATATTTTGTCCATCTTTAAAAAGAGCACTGGCTGAACTTGAACAAATTTCCTACATTAAAAATAATAAAGAAGAACTTATTAAAGTTGTAGATGGGTTTAGCCTGTCTATAAGTGGAGCAGTTTTTAAGATGTGTCTCGTGTAAATTGGTTTCAATCTAAACAAAAGCTTTCCAAATCACCTTTGACCTTTATGTATCATCCCCTGCATTTCTTGCTCATTGTTTAGCAAGATGCTAAACAATGTGTTTTAAGCCCCATGTGAGGAAGCCAGAAAAGCCTTGAAATGCCGATTTTTCAGTTTAATTAAAGAGAGGGTTTACAACTTGGATTTCATTTTAACTAGCTCCATGCATCCCCACATCACAATACTACCACCACTATGCTTCATAATGGGAGCGCTGTGTTCACATTGTATTTCCTGAGGTCTGTCAGAGCATGTTTTCCTCTAAGTGTTTCCTTTGTGTTATAGATTTTGAAATGAATGCAGTTTTAAATTGTGTCAAGCAACTACACAGCTTTAATTATTGTTTTTTTTTCAGTTTTTGCATATGTTGAAAAAAAAGTTTTAAAATTTTATTCTGTTTTACATAATCTGTTTGTCTAGGTGTGTAGGTTTAAAGGTGGAACTGCTGTAAAATAGTCTTAAACCCAACAAAGTTTTAAAATAGCATTTTTCCCCCTTTTCTTTTAACATCACACAAATTGACTAAAAGTTTTCTAAACGATAAACCTGGAATAATAAGCACAGCATAATCTCGATCTTGACTGGTCTAGTGGAGAAGAAGAAGAAAAAAAAGACACGTTTTTGCTAACCCTCTGTGTTTTTCGTAAACAGTAAACTGTTTTTGGCAATAAGCAGCAGGGTGCAAAGAACAATCCAACTCAAGGTTGGCCATTTTAAGTGTTTTTGAATTCTCAGCTAAGGTAAAGATAATTTTATTTATATATTTATACATCAACAAGGCAATACGACGTGCTTTACAGGAATTAAAAGGAAATGCAAACAAAATAACAAACCAAAGGAAAGAGCAAAAGAAGAAAAAGAATCTAATATTGATCCAAACTAAGTAAACTAGAGCCTATCGTGGCAGCTCAGAGTCATGAAATGCAGCGGAATAGCCCTTTAGTGGATCATCGAATCAGATGCTAGCTTCATTGTTGTGCGGGCTGCACGCGCAGACGAGCGGGCGGCTCCCAGGACAAGCAGCGCGAGGAGCGCCGCCCGCCTCGCTGCGCGCTGACCGCCGTCCCGCGCTCTCAGGCCGCGTCCAGATGGCGTCCGGCACCCCGTCCTTCTGGTTTCCCTTTGTTGGAAGTTTGTGTGGAAAGGAGCGCGCCTCGCGGCCGGGCAAGGCCGCGCGGCAGGCGGCGACTGTGAGGGGGAAAAAAAGAAAAGAAAAACTTGAGCCGTGCCGCTGCCGCGCATTGAGCCCGGCGGAGGGACTCGGCATCGACTTTATTGGTGTGTTTTTTTTTTCCCTCCTCCCCTCGGTGCCTCATTAAAATCTTTCTATGGTCCCTCACAGCGCACTCTGCTCCCCGCTTCTTCTTTCTCCCCGTAGGCGAAAACTTGACTAGACTACAGTGGGCGGCTCGTTATTTCTGATAGGCTATGTGTCTGTTTCCCCCCCGACTTTATCTCTTTCAATTTAAAAAACAAATTAAGAGAGAGAGGACATGTTCACTTTGTCTCTACAGTCCCCACCTCCAGCCCGTCCGGAGAGCGAGCCCATGGAAACCGGCGAGAAGGAAGAGGAGGGTCAGGGAGGAGAGGAGGAAGAGAAAGACAATGATGATGATCCCAGGAGTTCTGATGAGGATGGAGGACTTTCCCCGGTAGCCATGACAACCGAAGCTGGACTTGCTGAGAAAAGCGGAGAAGATGCGGGCTTTCAGAGGGAGCTGAAAGAGGAGAGCCCTCAGAGGGAGGATGGAAAAGGTCCGTGTTCTGCTATCAGTTCGCGTTCCTTTCACATTATCAAATGTCTTAAACTTTGAAAAAAGAGTATTCGTACTGGAAAATGTTCACATGTTGCCACAAACCTGTTGGGATTTCAGGCGATTGCCTAATAGAAATAGTGCATAACTGTGAATAAGATCTCTGTCTTCATTCCTGACACTTTTCTATGAAGGGCAAATTTAGCTAATAGTTTTCTGATTCACTGATTATCCCATCTGAGCTGGGAATGCATATGTTGGCTGCTTTTCTGATTAATTTTTATAAAATTGTTTCTCATTTTAATTAACCGCTGCAAATTATGCACTATTCTAAAATACATTCATGTAGCTATAACGGGGCAAAAATGTGAAAAAGCTCAAATTAAAACAAATATTCTTTAATATTTAAATTTGTATCAAATTTCATCTATTTTTTTTTTTTGAAGAGTGAGCAGAATAGATACTTTAAATCCATATTCTGTCTGCCTGTGTCGCCTTTCAGGGATGTGTGAGCTTGATTTTCCTCCAGAGTCCCGGTCTCCACTTGCCGACGGAGCCTCGTGGTCTGAGTGTAACGATGCCTGCTCTGAGGAGGGAGCTTTCTCCTCAGATCACCTGGTGAGTCCGTCCAGGCAAACATCCGTCCGGTTCACCTCCATCGCCGGCAGATTTTGTTTTATGAAAACAAGGTGGCTTAGCTTCCGATTTTAATCAAACAAATGTCATTTAGTGTTCAGGTTGATGCTGTAAGTATCTGGCACCGGATAGTTCTGGCTTGGTGGTCTCAAACTGCGTTCCTAGAGGGCCAGAGTCCTGCATAGTTGAGTGAAGTTACGAATCGTTTTGCTTACAGGCCAAATATTTCATTTTCACAAGCCGTAAATGAACTATTTACACTGAGATGAAATTAAATGCAGCTTTACTCTTATTTACAAATCAGATGACCTCCAGCTGCAATGCATTTTAATTAGACGTTTTCAGAATACCAGCGGCTGATTTCCATGACGTGACTCACCTTTCAGAATTAGGAACAGATGGAAAACAACGTTTTGTTTGCATTTCACAGCAGCTAAGCTCTAAGTGTTGGTCTTTAACGTGAAATCTTAAAAAAGCCAATCGAAGTCTGTTGTCAAAATGTGGACAAGTGCAGTAGGTATGAATACTTTCGCACCGCACCGTAGGCTCACACACCCATCTCACAAGAAAGTGTTTTCCTCATTTTGTTTGTTTTAACACGCCAGAATAAAGTGACACTCTAGGCGTTGAGTTTCCCTATTTGAGGAGTCGAGGAGATTTTAGGTGATTTGGGGGAGTTGAGTCAGTTGGAACGAGGGTAAAAACACCTAATAGCTAACCTGTCAGTGAGTCCGGTTGTATTTTCACCTGCCAGTAGAAGAGAGTTTCATATGTGTTTTAAAGTAAACAGTTTAATTCGGGCGCACTCCAGCGCTTGACTGAGGGGTGACTCATCAACCTTGGCAAACTGGGCTCCCCCATCCCGGCGCTTCATGGCCAACACATCATCATTCACACGCCTACAGCAGATGGTCTTAATGTGCCGCTGCAGTTGTGTCATCATGCAGCCACCTCCTGTTGTCCTTTGTTTCAGAGGAAGGTTGTATCGCTCTGGATGCTCGCTTTCTCCTTGGATTCTGTTTGACTTGTTTTTCCTCCACACACAGGGCTACACACACCACAATGAAATAAACCTCACCACCTCGAGCTTTCGCAGTAAGCTTCCCCTCTCCGATATCTCACTACCTGAGTGTTACCTGTGCATATTGGTGTGAATAACACTTGTCCCAAAATTTCCCCGGTAGACTTGGAGTATAAAACAGAGATCGGTGCTTCGTCCTGCATGCTCACTCCCACCGCCTCCCCGAGGGACTCCAGCCTCCCCGAGGAACGAGGCGCTAACGACAGCAGCGGAGGGTGAGTAAACAGCCGTTCGTAGATGAAAACGGTATCTTACGTCCACAGCCTTCGTCCTGCTGACCACACAGATTTTCTGTCAGATATAGCTCTGAATTCTGGAAAGTGACAATCAAACGTTTTGGATCAAAACTTACTTCCATCCACACGTAAAACGAGTTTTTCTAGGTTTTGCTGAGACAATAGTTTGCTAATCCTGGAAATGTTCTTCGGGTGATAGAAGGCCGACTTTGTAACTGTCTTTATGTGACTCAGAATGTTCAGGTCAGAGTCCATCACTACACCCGGGTTTCGGGCCTGATCGCTGGTTTCTAGTTTTAATAAGACGCGTGCTGACTCTAGGTTCTTCTTCTTTGGGTCCAAAGATAATATCTTCAGTTTCTTTTCTGTTTCTGATCAAGTTGTGGCACATCCACACGTTGATTTGTTCAGCACTCAAATGGCTTCATAGTTACCTGGTGTTGTAACGTAGAGCTGTGTGTGTCCTCTTTATGATTATGGTACCTTAATTTATGACATGTTGTAATCTGAGTAAGTGGGAGCATGTAGATATTAAATAAGAAGGGTCCCAGGATGGAACCGAAGGGGGGCCCCATATGTGATTTTTGTCCGTTCCGCTGAGAAGTTACCGACTGACACGAAAAAGTCCCTGTTTAGGTAAGATTTGATCCAGTCAAGTACTGGACCAGAAGGTCCAATCCAGTTCTGTCCGATTAGAATATCAGTGTTGAATGCTGCACCGAGGATTGAACACTGCAGATTGAACAGTTTGACAAGGACCGTCTCTATTTTGCACCCTTCTCCTGACTTATACCTTTGTACATTGAAATCATTTTAAAACCGTGGCTTTAGCTAAAATATCAGAAAGTTTCTACTATGATGGCTGAACTTTATACCGTTCGCTATATTCACTGAAACTGATGGCCGACTGAAGGAAGACTGACTGCTGAAAATAAATATGAAGTTTCTTCAACAAAGGTGTGACCACTGGGTTATCTGATATTTTTCATGCCCCGCTCCCACCCAACATATTTAGTAGTTTTTCAACTGAATTGTTTACAGTATGTGTCACATTAGCCATGGAAATCTCCTTTTAATGTTGCTTTTAATCCCACTTTTAAAATCCCCTGTGGTTCATGATTTCTCTCTACCCAGTGAGTTTTATAAAAGTCCAACTTGATTTTTCTGTTTGTTTGTTTGTTTGTTTGTTTTTTACCCAAAGGCACATGAAGTTTGGCAGCACCAGAGTAAGTCCGGTGGACTGGACCGTGTCTGACGTGGTCAGTTATTTCACAGCTGTGGGTTTCCCTGAGCAGGCTGCGGCCTTCAGGACCCAGGTGAGACTGTTTCTGCCACTAGTGGGCGCCACAGACTGCGTCTGTTGAATTGTTGCAGACTCCACGGGCCTGCTACACACTCTCTGCTTTGCTCTGTTCCACAGGAAATCGACGGGAAGTCTCTCCTCCTCATGCAACGCAACGACGTTTTGACCGGCCTGTCGATCAAACTCGGACCCGCCCTCAAGATCTACGAGCGTCACATCAAGGTTCTGCAGAAAACACACTTTGAGGACAATGACTGCTGCGAAGACGCAAAAAATACACTCAGACTGTTATGTTAATATCTACATATAGCTCAAGTAGTAAAGAAAGAAAATGCATGTCTTTACATTAGGTAATATAAGCTTTGAGAAAAGCATCAAGCAAACACGGCTCAGCTTTTGTTTTGTCTGTGTAGGAATTTCACAGGATTTTCTAGGAGGATTTTTCTACTGAACGGAGCACAAATGATGGCCCAAAAACAAGGTAGAATATCAGAACATTTTCATATGAGTAAATCAGACACAAAAAGGCATTTTATTTTATTTTAAAAAAATTTCAGCACTTTTTTGTTTCAATTAATCTGTGTAAGATAGTTTGTGTTTTTGTGCACATCGCCTCAGAATCCATGTTACGTTTAAATTTTAGCTCTGTGGTAGGACAGCTTCATGCTTGTAGGTTTGATTCTTCTTCATATGGAAGAAAAGTAGTGGAAAACAAATAGCAGCTTAGATAGAAGCAGATTTTTTTTTTTTTACACACCCTGAATCTGGACCGAAGCGTCACGGTTACATAATTTGTGTTTATGTCGACCCAGAACTCATCAGCACAACCAGCCGGTGTTTTCTCTTCAGTTTTTTTTTTAAAGGTTATTATTTGAGGGCTGATGTTTTTCATCTGCAGCCTAAAGCGTCACATGAACAGCTGGAAACTAAAGGTCCATAAAGTGATCGGATAGAATTTGTTCCAGTCGATTGGGCCTTTTGGATTCTGACGTCAGGGAATAGTTTTTGCAAATTTACTCTTTACTTTACATAACTTTGATTTATGATTAGGATCTAAATTAAGTTTCTGTCTGCAAAAAAGGAGGAAAAAACAGCTTCAAACTGATTGTTTTTCTGTTTTTTAAGTGTATGCTGTTGTGACAGCTCACTGAAAAAACCCATTAGACATTTTAAAACTAAACACTAAAAAATACCAAAACCTGCAGTTTATTAAATGTAGCTCCAGCACAGAACTGCAGGAACTAAAGCTTGATTTCCAAGTGTAAAAGTTTAATCCAAAACAGATTGAACTGGTTTTATAAACAAATCATCAGACCTGAATAATTTCCATGAAGCAGTGCTGTCCAGTTCCAGTCCTCAAATGTCAATGTTCTGCATGTCTTAAATGCTCACCTGGCTAAACATTTCATTTAAACAAATGAGTCTTTATTAAGCCTTTGCAGAACTGGTTGCAGAGGTAATTAAGCCACATTTCCTCCAGAACTGGATTTGGACTTATCTAAGGGATCAAGAGCAATAACGCAAAGTCTCTGCAGCAGCAAACCACTCCAGAAAAATCCATTTTCATGGACTCAGACAATATTTTCTGTTTGTCTAATATTTTGACTTTACATGCATGCAAAACTCTTTATGTAGCAAAGAAAACGGCGATCCGGCAGTAGCTAACGAGCTGAAGTCTGCTCATGTTCGGCACAATCCTTTGTCTTCGCCGGTCGGTTCCCTGAAAGCGTCACAACGGAAGATTTTTGCATTTGTCTGGGTTACACGTCCAACCCACATTTATTTAGTTGTTTTTGTTTATTTTGGCTAAAAAAAAATAAAAAAAATAAAAAAAACAGTATGTTAGTGTGAGATTCTTCTAACTGGACTCTGATTGCTGGCATTTAAACAGGATGGACATTTATAAGTTAGCCTACAGAGAACAGCAATCAATTTACATGTCAATTAAAGTAAGTCAAATAATAGGTGTGGTCTGACCTCATTTAAATTATCTCTGGTCCATAAAAAAGTAATGGAAAATTAACCAAAACCAGCAGAGTACTGAACACATATTTGCATTGTAAAATCCTCATTGAACAATAGAATATCAGTGAGGCAATCAAATATTAAAATGCGTTTTTACACTCTTGGTGACGTCATAGGAGTAGATAACACATTTCCTCAGCACCGTTCTAAGTTTTCTTGCTTTACTCGTTTTTTTCTTTTTACACATTGGTTTGTTTTGGCAATAATTTCTCCTGAGACGTGTTTCTGTTTGTGCTTTTGCACTTTCTCTACCTCTTGCTTTATTTGTTAATGTTATGTTTCGTTATCAAAATGTTTTCTGTCACTTCATCCCTTTTTTCATGAGAGGAACCCATCTGGAGAGAACAGCCGCGTTTCAGACTGTAGAAAATGGTTGATTTTCCTGTCATTTGTTACTTGTTACAGAACAATTTTAGTAAATAAAAGCAAAAAAAAAATTAATGCAAAACATACAAAACATATGCTGTTTGTAGAAGTTGTGTGCCCAGTGCCTTGCAGATTTATTCACGCATCATTTTCACATTTTGTCACAGTACGACCGCATGCTTTTGGGATTTTATGTGACTGAAAACAACACAAAGGAGAGCAAATCTGTTCTGGAAGAAATATCAGACGTGGTTTTCACTGTTAAAAATCTGATCAGTTTTCTCTGCATTTCTATACTATTTCACTCCCCCAATCTAAGTAAACCCATCAACTCCAACCAACCTCCCTGTCCCTGGATGCTGCACTCAGGTTGATGTGCAGGGTTCTGTGATTTCCTTCCATCCATTCTCTTACACTCTCATCCCATTGGGGAGGCGCTGGTGAATATCTCCAGCGGTCAACGGGCGAGAGGTGAGCTGCACTCTGGACAGGTCGCCAGTCCGCCGCGGTGTTCTGTGATTTTTTATTTTTATTTTTTTGCTGTTGCTGGCAGTTAGCCTTTAGGCTGAATGTCAAACTTTTGGTCTCTTATCATCGCCTTCTTTGACTTTCTTTCAGCTATGGATTCTTTTTGCCACTCTTCTATAAAGTCCAAGTTTGTTAAGGTCATGAAGAACAGCTGCAAACAGATTCTCCCACCTGCTTCTCTCATTCATACTATCCTCTTCTGAACTGTCAATGTAATTGGGTGGCCATTTTTTTAATTTACATAAATACAACGGTTAACTCTGTCTGTTAAGCTCGGTGCTATCAAAGGGCTGAATTGCTACTGCATAAAATCCCAGCCCGATTTGTCGTTGCAACGTGACAAATCAATAGACTTTTCAATGAACACGGCCGGATTTAGAAGGATAAGAGATCCTGGGCTGCAGCCACTTTTAGAGCCCTATTCTCATGCAAATTGCGAAATATTGTTGGGTAGGTTTACACATTTGCAGGTATGACTTGATGGAGGGTTGGTTTAAAACGTGACAGATGGCTCCCCCCACTTTGTCCCCAAAGAGATGATCATTTTCAAACATTTGAGCAGATAAATGAATAAAAGTCAAATAGTATTTCAATAAAATATACATGAGCCCATGATTTTCATATTAGCAGACACAGTATACACAAAAACCTTTTTTTTTTTTTTTGCCTCCCCTCATCCCTCCCCCCGCCCTGGGCTACTGCCCTTAAGCCCCTTTCCAGACTCTGACCCAGGCGATGAATACCCAACACAAGCACTCAGTGCGTCAGGAAGGGAGCCGGTGACGGTTCAGAGCAGCTGGGACACAACAGCAGCTCACGTTTCAACAAAAAATAACAAATAAATAAATTAAAAAAAAAGACGTGGCTGGTCCGGGAGATGACGCAAAACACAGCTCCTATTTTGAGGACAAAAGGAAATCTCTATGCAGAATTTATTTGGACACATGAATATTCAGCAGCTGCTGGGAGCAGCTGAGCTCTCGGTTTTACATTTTTGCAGGCGAGGAGCGAGGGCAGGAGGAAACCTCACACTGTCTGCGCGCCGTGTGCTTTGGGACGCTCTCCAAGGTAAAGAGCCTGGGATCCCTGCATGCGTGTAGGCGCTCATGTTGAGGTTACAACAGGAGAAGCAGACGGACGTGTTTATGTCACACAGGCAGAGTGCGGCTCCTGCAAACATGAAGACTGAAGACAAGTGAGGAAAAAGGAAAAAATAAAATAAAACAAAAGGCCGGGAGTCTCAGCTGGGAACGTTTTGGCCTCTGAAGAACAAAAGCAGCTCACCAAAGACTAAAAAGATCAGACAGAAAGCTCGAAGCTTTGAAACATAAGGGACCGACTGTGTTGAATATTCTGCAGCGTAAAATTGAGCTTATCTGAATCTCCAAGACGAAGGAGAGGAGACATGCCAGGCCCGGGAGGAGCAGAGTGAGTAAACAGCTGCATTATTTTAAACATATAGAAACAAAACAAACAAGCAAAATCAGATTAAAGGCCTTAGCCATTTATAAAAGAGCTCAAATGTTCCATCACAAGCTCCAAACCTTTGATGAATTTAGATATTTTTAGGTCTATCAAGGTGGAAAAAAAAAGTTGCTTTGCGGAGAGCCAGAGAGTTTCTAAATACGGCTCAGAGTCACATGAAGAAATTAGATCTTTGAGTGTGGAGCATGTGGGGCTGCGTGTGAACGAGTCAAAGTGTCTCCTGTCTGGAAGGCCGAAGGGAGAGGATTTCTCCACCGCCATCCTGAAGGAGAAACACAGACCCAACAGGCTGATTGTGGACGAAGCGCTCAACGAGGACAGCAGCATTGTCAGCCTGTCGCAGGTGAGTTTCTACGTGAACAACAGATCCGCGAAGGTAATGATTTTGCTCTCAGACCTGTGCGTCTCCATGTTAGAATAAGACGGAGGAGCTGCAGCTCTTCCGCGGGGACACCGTGGTGCTGAGAGGACGGAAGCGACGGCAAACCGTGTGCATCGTCCTGACGGATGACACCTGTGGGCCCGAGAGGATTCGGATGAACAGGGTGACGCGCAACAACCTGCGAGTTCGCCTCGGTGATGTCATCAGGTGTAGATCTGTGTGGAGGGCACACACACGCATACACCCACACACACACACACACTTTGAATTTGACCTTTTTACCAACAAGATTTTCCATTTTGTGGGAAACTTTAAATTAAACAAACTCTCATTCTCTCAATTTGTGAGCCACTCTAGCTCAATATATTTTTTACGACATTGCTCAATGTTGCCTGGTAAGATGCGTAAATAAAATCAAACAAAACTTTAAAAAATGGGTATGCGACGGATAGGGGCGCTATGCTAGACGGGCGCCAAAACAGTGGCGTAAAAATTAAATCTAGTCACATTTTCCTGTATTTGGCAGCTGTGTGTGCGTGTAAACGGTGTGATCTATAACAGAGACACACCTAATGAGCCCTTTTGCACCTCAGAGAGTACAAAGAGATTTTAAAGGTTCTGCCTTTGTGTAAACAAATGAAACTTTTATTACTGTCAATAGTTGAAGGTTGAATGCCGAAAAGAACTTTAGTCCTGAGATCATTAGAGTGGCTAGTGACCAACTGTTGATATTTTTGGTTCTGAAAAAATATCCCTGACTTACAAAAAGAGAGTTTAGGGGGGAAGGAAATCGGTTTATTATTTGGCTAACATGCCATAGCATGACATGGGTNAACAATATTATCGTTTATCGCAATGACCTCTGGGACAATTGATCGTCCCGCAAAATTTGTTGCCGTGACAGGTACACCTGAATTTCCCCACTTTGAGGCAATAAAGATGAAGTCTATTCTATTCTTCGTCAAAGATACGGAATATGTACAGCAACGGCTTGCCATAGACTTCCGTCCTCAGTTCTCCAGCCAGAAAGGGGTGTGGGGGGTACCGCCGCACTTTGGCTTCCCAGCTCTGACACAGCGTCACCGGTGAAACAAGAAGACGCACTTTCGGGCCGAGCCCCGTCCGCACCCACAAAGGAGAGACGATGTCCGAGCCCAACAAGTACCGAGAGTGGATCCTGGAAACTATCGACTCTCTCCGTTCGAGGAAAGCCCGTCCGGATCTGGAAAGGATTTGTCGAATGGTCCGGAGGCGACACGGGTCAGACCCAGACCGAACCAGGACGGAGCTGGAAAAACTCATCCAGGAGCAGACGGTGCTCAAAGTTAGCTACAAGGGATCGATATCGTACCGAAACGCGGCCAAGGTGCAGAGGAAAAGCAGAAAACGGAGCGAGTTCGGCGGCGGCGCGGATGCACCGAGGGAGCGGACCAAACCCGATCATCCGAACAACAACAACGGCGACAGCGCGCACAGCTTCACCGACCCGGAGGAGGGCGAGACGGAGCCGGATCCCCGCGCCGAAACATCAGTCGGCAGTCGAAACAAAAAGCTCCAGCCTGCCTCCAGCCCGGGTAGCGGAAACGGGTGCCTCAGTTGTGGCGCAACAACGAGCTGCGCTGTCGGGAGCGGCTGTGAAGAGGAGAAAGCAAGTGCACCGAGAGACAAGGGATTAGGACAGCAGGGAGCGGGGGGCTGCCTGCCTCTCGGAGTCAGCCGCGGCGCGGGCACCGGAGACCGGAGTGAGGATGTTCCGTCCGGCGGAGGAAAGAAGCCCAGTCTGTCTGGAGCTGACACCCGAAGCCAAACTTACTGCGGGAGCGACAGCCAAGCCCAGACACAGAGGCAGACCGAGTCTGGCCAGCCCAAACTTCGACTCGGAGGAGGAAGCACCAAAGCAGCGCACCGCCACGCCAACTCCGAGCTGCGCGAACTGGCAGCTCTGTCCGAGAAGCCCCTCCGAGCAGCAGGAGGTGGAGGAGGATGTGGTGGGGGCTCCGCCGCCGCGACCCGAGGCCACGTGAAGCCGCTGGGCTTGAAGGAGATCCTGGGCTACCTGAGCAGCCAAGAGCGGCTGTCGGAGGAGAAGCTGACCCGAGGCAAAGTCAAAGTGGTGATGGAGAGAGAGGTGGAGAGGGGCAGGCTGCGCAGGACGCGCTGCGGGAACATCACTCTTCCTCTGCGGGGGATGGAGCCGGACGAGCCCGAGCCGAGTGATTCGTCCGCCGACAGACTTGCGAGAAGCGCACTGCAGGACAAGCGCGCAGCGAAAAAGGTGGGCAACTTATTATTTCTGACACGTCTGTCCCGTCTGTCGCCACGAAGCGAACTGTGTGGATCTGCCTCGATGGGCTTCGCTCATAAATTAATGATCGGTGTTTTTAAAACAGCACGCGTGGCACCGAGGCGCGCCGGGCTTATAGGTTGATAAATAATTACATTACTGTTCAAGTAAGCCTGTTTTTATTACATTGTTCTTCCCAGTTGGGATTATTTTTTTCTCAGTCTCGGTTCATTGTTACTTCGATGCGTCTTTTCTTCTCTCTCTCTCTCTCTCTCTCTCTCTCTCTCTCTCTCTCTCTCTTTTATTTGCGCTGCATCTGCCGGATCATGTGCGTGTGTGTCGGCTTTCTGCACAAAAGGTGCGGGCTGCACGACGCTGAAGTTGGCGTCCGATTCAGTGCTCTACTAAAAGCCTATTCCCCTGTATTCAACAACTTGGAGCTAAAATACTTGGAATGTTTTCATGCTCAGTATGTTTCCCTTAAAACGCGGTTTGTGAGTCTTTTAACTTGTGAAAATCTAAACAAAAAAAAAAATGCGACGATAGGTGGATTCCTGGCGTAAGAGGAACATCTTAAAAACATGACCTGTTAGATGTAGGTCAAACCTAGACAGGATGATTCTACAGTAATATCAAATTATAGAAAACAACTTGGGCTACATGAATCCTTTAACTATTTCAAATAGAAGTTGAACATTACAAAAGGGTTTAAACTGAAACAAAATGAGCTTTTGAGGGGATTGCTGGGCTTTGGACATTAGTGAATATTTTTTTGTTTGTTTGTTTGTTTGCAATTATTAAAAAGTAAAAAAAAAAAAAAAGGACAAAAAGAACAAAAAAAATTGACTTTTTGAGGCAAGACAGACTAAAGTTGTGTTAAAAAAAGAAGGCTGCATCTAATTTATCCAAATACACTGAAGGCAGATTATGCAAATGCTATTTATTTGTGAATTCATCGTTTCTTTTTGCATCACTTAATATTTTGTCCATCTTTAAAAAGAGCACTGGCTGAACTTGAACAAATTTCCTACATTAAAAATAATAAAGAAGAACTTATTAAAGTTGTAGATGGGTTTAGCCTGTCTATAAGTGGAGCAGTTTTTAAGATGTGTCTCGTGTAAATTGGTTTCAATCTAAACAAAAGCTTTCCAAATCACCTTTGACCTTTATGTATCATCCCCTGCATTTCTTGCTCATTGTTTAGCAAGATGCTAAACAATGTGTTTTAAGCCCCATGTGAGGAAGCCAGAAAAGCCTTGAAATGCCGATTTTTCAGTTTAATTAAAGAGAGGGTTTACAACTTGGATTTCATTTTAACTAGCTCCATGCATCCCCACATCACAATACTACCACCACTATGCTTCATAATGGGAGCGCTGTGTTCACATTGTATTTCCTGAGGTCTGTCAGAGCATGTTTTCCTCTAAGTGTTTCCTTTGTGTTATAGATTTTGAAATGAATGCAGTTTTAAATTGTGTCAAGCAACTACACAGCTTTAATTATTGTTTTTTTTTCAGTTTTTGCATATGTTGAAAAAAAAGTTTTAAAATTTTATTCTGTTTTACATAATCTGTTTGTCTAGGTGTGTAGGTTTAAAGGTGGAACTGCTGTAAAATAGTCTTAAACCCAACAAAGTTTTAAAATAGCATTTTTCCCCCTTTTCTTTTAACATCACACAAATTGACTAAAAGTTTTCTAAACGATAAACCTGGAATAATAAGCACAGCATAATCTCGATCTTGACTGGTCTAGTGGAGAAGAAGAAGAAAAAAAAGACACGTTTTTGCTAACCCTCTGTGTTTTTCGTAAACAGTAAACTGTTTTTGGCAATAAGCAGCAGGGTGCAAAGAACAATCCAACTCAAGGTTGGCCATTTTAAGTGTTTTTGAATTCTCAGCTAAGGTAAAGATAATTTTATTTATATATTTATACATCAACAAGGCAATACGACGTGCTTTACAGGAATTAAAAGGAAATGCAAACAAAATAACAAACCAAAGGAAAGAGCAAAAGAAGAAAAAGAATCTAATATTGATCCAAACTAAGTAAACTAGAGCCTATCGTGGCAGCTCAGAGTCATGAAATGCAGCGGAATAGCCCTTTAGTGGATCATCGAATCAGATGCTAGCTTCATTGTTGTGCGGGCTGCACGCGCAGACGAGCGGGCGGCTCCCAGGACAAGCAGCGCGAGGAGCGCCGCCCGCCTCGCTGCGCGCTGACCGCCGTCCCGCGCTCTCAGGCCGCGTCCAGATGGCGTCCGGCACCCCGTCCTTCTGGTTTCCCTTTGTTGGAAGTTTGTGTGGAAAGGAGCGCGCCTCGCGGCCGGGCAAGGCCGCGCGGCAGGCGGCGACTGTGAGGGGGAAAAAAAGAAAAGAAAAACTTGAGCCGTGCCGCTGCCGCGCATTGAGCCCGGCGGAGGGACTCGGCATCGACTTTATTGGTGTGTTTTTTTTTTCCCTCCTCCCCTCGGTGCCTCATTAAAATCTTTCTATGGTCCCTCACAGCGCACTCTGCTCCCCGCTTCTTCTTTCTCCCCGTAGGCGAAAACTTGACTAGACTACAGTGGGCGGCTCGTTATTTCTGATAGGCTATGTGTCTGTTTCCCCCCCGACTTTATCTCTTTCAATTTAAAAAACAAATTAAGAGAGAGAGGACATGTTCACTTTGTCTCTACAGTCCCCACCTCCAGCCCGTCCGGAGAGCGAGCCCATGGAAACCGGCGAGAAGGAAGAGGAGGGTCAGGGAGGAGAGGAGGAAGAGAAAGACAATGATGATGATCCCAGGAGTTCTGATGAGGATGGAGGACTTTCCCCGGTAGCCATGACAACCGAAGCTGGACTTGCTGAGAAAAGCGGAGAAGATGCGGGCTTTCAGAGGGAGCTGAAAGAGGAGAGCCCTCAGAGGGAGGATGGAAAAGGTCCGTGTTCTGCTATCAGTTCGCGTTCCTTTCACATTATCAAATGTCTTAAACTTTGAAAAAAGAGTATTCGTACTGGAAAATGTTCACATGTTGCCACAAACCTGTTGGGATTTCAGGCGATTGCCTAATAGAAATAGTGCATAACTGTGAATAAGATCTCTGTCTTCATTCCTGACACTTTTCTATGAAGGGCAAATTTAGCTAATAGTTTTCTGATTCACTGATTATCCCATCTGAGCTGGGAATGCATATGTTGGCTGCTTTTCTGATTAATTTTTATAAAATTGTTTCTCATTTTAATTAACCGCTGCAAATTATGCACTATTCTAAAATACATTCATGTAGCTATAACGGGGCAAAAATGTGAAAAAGCTCAAATTAAAACAAATATTCTTTAATATTTAAATTTGTATCAAATTTCATCTATTTTTTTTTTTTGAAGAGTGAGCAGAATAGATACTTTAAATCCATATTCTGTCTGCCTGTGTCGCCTTTCAGGGATGTGTGAGCTTGATTTTCCTCCAGAGTCCCGGTCTCCACTTGCCGACGGAGCCTCGTGGTCTGAGTGTAACGATGCCTGCTCTGAGGAGGGAGCTTTCTCCTCAGATCACCTGGTGAGTCCGTCCAGGCAAACATCCGTCCGGTTCACCTCCATCGCCGGCAGATTTTGTTTTATGAAAACAAGGTGGCTTAGCTTCCGATTTTAATCAAACAAATGTCATTTAGTGTTCAGGTTGATGCTGTAAGTATCTGGCACCGGATAGTTCTGGCTTGGTGGTCTCAAACTGCGTTCCTAGAGGGCCAGAGTCCTGCATAGTTGAGTGAAGTTACGAATCGTTTTGCTTACAGGCCAAATATTTCATTTTCACAAGCCGTAAATGAACTATTTACACTGAGATGAAATTAAATGCAGCTTTACTCTTATTTACAAATCAGATGACCTCCAGCTGCAATGCATTTTAATTAGACGTTTTCAGAATACCAGCGGCTGATTTCCATGACGTGACTCACCTTTCAGAATTAGGAACAGATGGAAAACAACGTTTTGTTTGCATTTCACAGCAGCTAAGCTCTAAGTGTTGGTCTTTAACGTGAAATCTTAAAAAAGCCAATCGAAGTCTGTTGTCAAAATGTGGACAAGTGCAGTAGGTATGAATACTTTCGCACCGCACCGTAGGCTCACACACCCATCTCACAAGAAAGTGTTTTCCTCATTTTGTTTGTTTTAACACGCCAGAATAAAGTGACACTCTAGGCGTTGAGTTTCCCTATTTGAGGAGTCGAGGAGATTTTAGGTGATTTGGGGGAGTTGAGTCAGTTGGAACGAGGGTAAAAACACCTAATAGCTAACCTGTCAGTGAGTCCGGTTGTATTTTCACCTGCCAGTAGAAGAGAGTTTCATATGTGTTTTAAAGTAAACAGTTTAATTCGGGCGCACTCCAGCGCTTGACTGAGGGGTGACTCATCAACCTTGGCAAACTGGGCTCCCCCATCCCGGCGCTTCATGGCCAACACATCATCATTCACACGCCTACAGCAGATGGTCTTAATGTGCCGCTGCAGTTGTGTCATCATGCAGCCACCTCCTGTTGTCCTTTGTTTCAGAGGAAGGTTGTATCGCTCTGGATGCTCGCTTTCTCCTTGGATTCTGTTTGACTTGTTTTTCCTCCACACACAGGGCTACACACACCACAATGAAATAAACCTCACCACCTCGAGCTTTCGCAGTAAGCTTCCCCTCTCCGATATCTCACTACCTGAGTGTTACCTGTGCATATTGGTGTGAATAACACTTGTCCCAAAATTTCCCCGGTAGACTTGGAGTATAAAACAGAGATCGGTGCTTCGTCCTGCATGCTCACTCCCACCGCCTCCCCGAGGGACTCCAGCCTCCCCGAGGAACGAGGCGCTAACGACAGCAGCGGAGGGTGAGTAAACAGCCGTTCGTAGATGAAAACGGTATCTTACGTCCACAGCCTTCGTCCTGCTGACCACACAGATTTTCTGTCAGATATAGCTCTGAATTCTGGAAAGTGACAATCAAACGTTTTGGATCAAAACTTACTTCCATCCACACGTAAAACGAGTTTTTCTAGGTTTTGCTGAGACAATAGTTTGCTAATCCTGGAAATGTTCTTCGGGTGATAGAAGGCCGACTTTGTAACTGTCTTTATGTGACTCAGAATGTTCAGGTCAGAGTCCATCACTACACCCGGGTTTCGGGCCTGATCGCTGGTTTCTAGTTTTAATAAGACGCGTGCTGACTCTAGGTTCTTCTTCTTTGGGTCCAAAGATAATATCTTCAGTTTCTTTTCTGTTTCTGATCAAGTTGTGGCACATCCACACGTTGATTTGTTCAGCACTCAAATGGCTTCATAGTTACCTGGTGTTGTAACGTAGAGCTGTGTGTGTCCTCTTTATGATTATGGTACCTTAATTTATGACATGTTGTAATCTGAGTAAGTGGGAGCATGTAGATATTAAATAAGAAGGGTCCCAGGATGGAACCGAAGGGGGGCCCCATATGTGATTTTTGTCCGTTCCGCTGAGAAGTTACCGACTGACACGAAAAAGTCCCTGTTTAGGTAAGATTTGATCCAGTCAAGTACTGGACCAGAAGGTCCAATCCAGTTCTGTCCGATTAGAATATCAGTGTTGAATGCTGCACCGAGGATTGAACACTGCAGATTGAACAGTTTGACAAGGACCGTCTCTATTTTGCACCCTTCTCCTGACTTATACCTTTGTACATTGAAATCATTTTAAAACCGTGGCTTTAGCTAAAATATCAGAAAGTTTCTACTATGATGGCTGAACTTTATACCGTTCGCTATATTCACTGAAACTGATGGCCGACTGAAGGAAGACTGACTGCTGAAAATAAATATGAAGTTTCTTCAACAAAGGTGTGACCACTGGGTTATCTGATATTTTTCATGCCCCGCTCCCACCCAACATATTTAGTAGTTTTTCAACTGAATTGTTTACAGTATGTGTCACATTAGCCATGGAAATCTCCTTTTAATGTTGCTTTTAATCCCACTTTTAAAATCCCCTGTGGTTCATGATTTCTCTCTACCCAGTGAGTTTTATAAAAGTCCAACTTGATTTTTCTGTTTGTTTGTTTGTTTGTTTGTTTTTTACCCAAAGGCACATGAAGTTTGGCAGCACCAGAGTAAGTCCGGTGGACTGGACCGTGTCTGACGTGGTCAGTTATTTCACAGCTGTGGGTTTCCCTGAGCAGGCTGCGGCCTTCAGGACCCAGGTGAGACTGTTTCTGCCACTAGTGGGCGCCACAGACTGCGTCTGTTGAATTGTTGCAGACTCCACGGGCCTGCTACACACTCTCTGCTTTGCTCTGTTCCACAGGAAATCGACGGGAAGTCTCTCCTCCTCATGCAACGCAACGACGTTTTGACCGGCCTGTCGATCAAACTCGGACCCGCCCTCAAGATCTACGAGCGTCACATCAAGGTTCTGCAGAAAACACACTTTGAGGACAATGACTGCTGCGAAGACGCAAAAAATACACTCAGACTGTTATGTTAATATCTACATATAGCTCAAGTAGTAAAGAAAGAAAATGCATGTCTTTACATTAGGTAATATAAGCTTTGAGAAAAGCATCAAGCAAACACGGCTCAGCTTTTGTTTTGTCTGTGTAGGAATTTCACAGGATTTTCTAGGAGGATTTTTCTACTGAACGGAGCACAAATGATGGCCCAAAAACAAGGTAGAATATCAGAACATTTTCATATGAGTAAATCAGACACAAAAAGGCATTTTATTTTATTTTAAAAAAATTTCAGCACTTTTTTGTTTCAATTAATCTGTGTAAGATAGTTTGTGTTTTTGTGCACATCGCCTCAGAATCCATGTTACGTTTAAATTTTAGCTCTGTGGTAGGACAGCTTCATGCTTGTAGGTTTGATTCTTCTTCATATGGAAGAAAAGTAGTGGAAAACAAATAGCAGCTTAGATAGAAGCAGATTTTTTTTTTTTTACACACCCTGAATCTGGACCGAAGCGTCACGGTTACATAATTTGTGTTTATGTCGACCCAGAACTCATCAGCACAACCAGCCGGTGTTTTCTCTTCAGTTTTTTTTTTAAAGGTTATTATTTGAGGGCTGATGTTTTTCATCTGCAGCCTAAAGCGTCACATGAACAGCTGGAAACTAAAGGTCCATAAAGTGATCGGATAGAATTTGTTCCAGTCGATTGGGCCTTTTGGATTCTGACGTCAGGGAATAGTTTTTGCAAATTTACTCTTTACTTTACATAACTTTGATTTATGATTAGGATCTAAATTAAGTTTCTGTCTGCAAAAAAGGAGGAAAAAACAGCTTCAAACTGATTGTTTTTCTGTTTTTTAAGTGTATGCTGTTGTGACAGCTCACTGAAAAAACCCATTAGACATTTTAAAACTAAACACTAAAAAATACCAAAACCTGCAGTTTATTAAATGTAGCTCCAGCACAGAACTGCAGGAACTAAAGCTTGATTTCCAAGTGTAAAAGTTTAATCCAAAACAGATTGAACTGGTTTTATAAACAAATCATCAGACCTGAATAATTTCCATGAAGCAGTGCTGTCCAGTTCCAGTCCTCAAATGTCAATGTTCTGCATGTCTTAAATGCTCACCTGGCTAAACATTTCATTTAAACAAATGAGTCTTTATTAAGCCTTTGCAGAACTGGTTGCAGAGGTAATTAAGCCACATTTCCTCCAGAACTGGATTTGGACTTATCTAAGGGATCAAGAGCAATAACGCAAAGTCTCTGCAGCAGCAAACCACTCCAGAAAAATCCATTTTCATGGACTCAGACAATATTTTCTGTTTGTCTAATATTTTGACTTTACATGCATGCAAAACTCTTTATGTAGCAAAGAAAACGGCGATCCGGCAGTAGCTAACGAGCTGAAGTCTGCTCATGTTCGGCACAATCCTTTGTCTTCGCCGGTCGGTTCCCTGAAAGCGTCACAACGGAAGATTTTTGCATTTGTCTGGGTTACACGTCCAACCCACATTTATTTAGTTGTTTTTGTTTATTTTGGCTAAAAAAAAATAAAAAAAATAAAAAAAACAGTATGTTAGTGTGAGATTCTTCTAACTGGACTCTGATTGCTGGCATTTAAACAGGATGGACATTTATAAGTTAGCCTACAGAGAACAGCAATCAATTTACATGTCAATTAAAGTAAGTCAAATAATAGGTGTGGTCTGACCTCATTTAAATTATCTCTGGTCCATAAAAAAGTAATGGAAAATTAACCAAAACCAGCAGAGTACTGAACACATATTTGCATTGTAAAATCCTCATTGAACAATAGAATATCAGTGAGGCAATCAAATATTAAAATGCGTTTTTACACTCTTGGTGACGTCATAGGAGTAGATAACACATTTCCTCAGCACCGTTCTAAGTTTTCTTGCTTTACTCGTTTTTTTCTTTTTACACATTGGTTTGTTTTGGCAATAATTTCTCCTGAGACGTGTTTCTGTTTGTGCTTTTGCACTTTCTCTACCTCTTGCTTTATTTGTTAATGTTATGTTTCGTTATCAAAATGTTTTCTGTCACTTCATCCCTTTTTTCATGAGAGGAACCCATCTGGAGAGAACAGCCGCGTTTCAGACTGTAGAAAATGGTTGATTTTCCTGTCATTTGTTACTTGTTACAGAACAATTTTAGTAAATAAAAGCAAAAAAAAAATTAATGCAAAACATACAAAACATATGCTGTTTGTAGAAGTTGTGTGCCCAGTGCCTTGCAGATTTATTCACGCATCATTTTCACATTTTGTCACAGTACGACCGCATGCTTTTGGGATTTTATGTGACTGAAAACAACACAAAGGAGAGCAAATCTGTTCTGGAAGAAATATCAGACGTGGTTTTCACTGTTAAAAATCTGATCAGTTTTCTCTGCATTTCTATACTATTTCACTCCCCCAATCTAAGTAAACCCATCAACTCCAACCAACCTCCCTGTCCCTGGATGCTGCACTCAGGTTGATGTGCAGGGTTCTGTGATTTCCTTCCATCCATTCTCTTACACTCTCATCCCATTGGGGAGGCGCTGGTGAATATCTCCAGCGGTCAACGGGCGAGAGGTGAGCTGCACTCTGGACAGGTCGCCAGTCCGCCGCGGTGTTCTGTGATTTTTTATTTTTATTTTTTTGCTGTTGCTGGCAGTTAGCCTTTAGGCTGAATGTCAAACTTTTGGTCTCTTATCATCGCCTTCTTTGACTTTCTTTCAGCTATGGATTCTTTTTGCCACTCTTCTATAAAGTCCAAGTTTGTTAAGGTCATGAAGAACAGCTGCAAACAGATTCTCCCACCTGCTTCTCTCATTCATACTATCCTCTTCTGAACTGTCAATGTAATTGGGTGGCCATTTTTTTAATTTACATAAATACAACGGTTAACTCTGTCTGTTAAGCTCGGTGCTATCAAAGGGCTGAATTGCTACTGCATAAAATCCCAGCCCGATTTGTCGTTGCAACGTGACAAATCAATAGACTTTTCAATGAACACGGCCGGATTTAGAAGGATAAGAGATCCTGGGCTGCAGCCACTTTTAGAGCCCTATTCTCATGCAAATTGCGAAATATTGTTGGGTAGGTTTACACATTTGCAGGTATGACTTGATGGAGGGTTGGTTTAAAACGTGACAGATGGCTCCCCCCACTTTGTCCCCAAAGAGATGATCATTTTCAAACATTTGAGCAGATAAATGAATAAAAGTCAAATAGTATTTCAATAAAATATACATGAGCCCATGATTTTCATATTAGCAGACACAGTATACACAAAAACCTTTTTTTTTTTTTTTGCCTCCCCTCATCCCTCCCCCCGCCCTGGGCTACTGCCCTTAAGCCCCTTTCCAGACTCTGACCCAGGCGATGAATACCCAACACAAGCACTCAGTGCGTCAGGAAGGGAGCCGGTGACGGTTCAGAGCAGCTGGGACACAACAGCAGCTCACGTTTCAACAAAAAATAACAAATAAATAAATTAAAAAAAAAGACGTGGCTGGTCCGGGAGATGACGCAAAACACAGCTCCTATTTTGAGGACAAAAGGAAATCTCTATGCAGAATTTATTTGGACACATGAATATTCAGCAGCTGCTGGGAGCAGCTGAGCTCTCGGTTTTACATTTTTGCAGGCGAGGAGCGAGGGCAGGAGGAAACCTCACACTGTCTGCGCGCCGTGTGCTTTGGGACGCTCTCCAAGGTAAAGAGCCTGGGATCCCTGCATGCGTGTAGGCGCTCATGTTGAGGTTACAACAGGAGAAGCAGACGGACGTGTTTATGTCACACAGGCAGAGTGCGGCTCCTGCAAACATGAAGACTGAAGACAAGTGAGGAAAAAGGAAAAAATAAAATAAAACAAAAGGCCGGGAGTCTCAGCTGGGAACGTTTTGGCCTCTGAAGAACAAAAGCAGCTCACCAAAGACTAAAAAGATCAGACAGAAAGCTCGAAGCTTTGAAACATAAGGGACCGACTGTGTTGAATATTCTGCAGCGTAAAATTGAGCTTATCTGAATCTCTAAGACGAAGGAGAGGAGACATGCCAGGCCCGGGAGGAGCAGAGTGAGTAAACAGCTGCATTATTTTAAACATATAGAAACAAAACAAACAAACAAAATCAGATTAAAGGCCTTAGCCATTTATAAAAGAGCTCAAATGTTCCATCACAAGCTCCAAACCTTTGATGAATTTAGATATTTTTAGGTCTATCAAGGTGAAAAAAAAAGTTGCTTTGCGGAGAGCCAGAGAGTTTCTAAATACGGCTCAGAGTCACATGAAGAAATTAGATCTTTGAGTGTGGAGCATGTGGGGCTGCGTGTGAACGAGTCAAAGTGTCTCCTGTCTGGAAGGCCGAAGGGAGAGGATTTCTCCACCGCCATCCTGAAGGAGAAACACAGACCCAACAGGCTGATTGTGGACGAAGCGCTCAACGAGGACAGCAGCATCGTCAGCCTGTCGCAGGTGAGTTTCTACGTGAACAACAGATCCGCGAAGGTAATGATTTTGCTCTCAGACCTGTGCGTCTCCATGTTAGAATAAGACGGAGGAGCTGCAGCTCTTCCGCGGGGACACCGTGGTGCTGAGAGGACGGAAGCGACGGCAAACCGTGTGCATCGTCCTGACGGATGACACCTGCGGGCCCGAGAGGATTCGGATGAACAGGGTGACGCGCAACAACCTGCGAGTTCGCCTCGGTGATGTCATCAGGTGTAGATCTGTGTGGAGGGCACACACACGCATACACCCACACACACACACACACTTTGAATTTGACCTTTTTACCAACAAGATTTTCCATTTTGTGGGAAACTTTAAATTAAACAAACTCTCATTCTCTCAATTTGTGAGCCAGTCTAGCTCAATATTTTTTTTACGACATTGCTCAATGTTGCCTGGTAAGATGCGTAAATAAAATCAAATAAAACTTTAAAAAATGGGTATGCGACGGATAGGGGCGCTATGCTAGACGGGCGCCAAAACAGTGGCGTAAAAATTAAATCTAGTCACATTTTCCTGTATTTGGCAGCTGTGTGTGCGTGTAAACGGTGTGATCTATAACAGAGACACACCTAATGAGCCCTTTTGCACCTCAGAGAGTACAAAGAGATTTTAAAGGTTCTGCCTTTGTGTAAACAAATGAAACTTTTATTACTGTCAATAGTTGAAGGTTGAATGCCGAAAAGAACTTTAGTCCTGAGATCATTAGAGTGGCTAGTGACCAACTGTTGATATTTTTGGTTCTGAAAAAATATCCCTGACTTACAAAAAGAGAGTTTAGGGGGGAAGGAAATCGGTTTATTATTTGGCTAACATGCCATAGCATGACATGGGTCATTATTATTATTATTATTATTATTATTATTATTATTATTTAGATTATTACACAGGTGAGAACAAAGTAGTCAAATTGGTGTTTTTGGAGTCCATCTCTGTTGTCCTTTCCCACAACAATTAATTTATGGAAATTAATATACAGTGGATTCCAGGTATTCATGAAGGTCAGGGGCCACAATTGTCAGCATAGGGATGAAATCCACTAAACCTTGAGAAACCCTCTAAAACATCTACAATGGTCTAATTTAATAGCACAAATACCAAATCTAAATTCATCTGCAATAAGACAAAAAGAGGAAACTGTGTTGCTAGTACCACAGAAGCTAACGCCAACGACTGGATGAACAGTTCAGTGTCAGAGTAATAGCATGTGAAGTAGCATTGCCTCTTATGTATTTCATCTTCCCCAGCCGCATTTTTTGGGGGGAGCCGGGGGAATTTTAAATATGCTCTACAAAAAAAAAAAAAAAGAAAAAATCAGCAAATATGCAAATTTTCTGTGAATGATTTGGAGTTACAGACGAGTGAATCAAATTAAATTCTAACTCAAATTCCAAAATACTTTGTTGATCCCAAATGGAAATTTCCAGGAGTCCGCTGTGGCTTAACATCATGACAGATGTAGATGAAAAAGGTTACCACACGTGACAAAAGTTCATGTTTCTGACATGCCAGCATCCACGCCTGCCCTGACATCAAGTATGGGAAAAAGATCCACCTCCTCCCCATTGACGACACCATCGAGGGCCTGACGGGGAACCTCTTTGAAGTTTTCCTCAAGCCGTACTTTCTGGAGGCGTACCGGCCGGTGCACAAAGGTACGAAGACAGGATTGTACCAAAACAAAAGCTGGCTCCTTGAGTCACAGGAACTTCATCTTATGAGCGTTTCTGACAGCACTGTGATGTCTTCAGGCGACATTTTCTTGGTGCGGGGAAGCATGAGAGCTGTTGAGTTCAAGGTGGTGGAGACGGACCCGAGCCCTCACTGCATCGTTGCCCCAGACACCGTCATCTACTGCGAAGGAGAGCCGATAAAAAGAGAGGTCTGTTTGAAGGCGTTGCATTCAGGGGGCACGTGATGGGGGATGACAGGAAAGGAAAACGTTCTACCTCTAGTCAGGAGGCAGAACAGGTTTTCTTTGAGTTGCTGTGGAGAAAATGTAGGAACCCTCCAGAAGTGGATGCGAGTTAAACAAACACCTGAAACCAGTCGTTCTTTTTCTATTTACATACGGTCCCTTCACTCTGACACCCGTAAATAAAGTCCAGGGCAGCCATTGCTTTCAATGTGAGCAAAACTGAACTTTCTGACCTGCGAAATGCTGTAGTCATTTATGACATAAACTCCTAATGAAATACATACATTTTTATGCATGTGGCGTGACAAAAATCTGGGAAAAGAACCAGTTGTTTCCAAGCATTGTGTGTAATATTTAAATGTTTATAAACTGGTTTCAAGTCGAGAAAAACACAACTGGCTGCACCTTAAATCCTTGGATCTGAGCTGTTCAACAGCACAGCCTAAACAGAAAGGTTCCTCCCCTGAAACAATGTCAAAGCCTGTTATGTTTTAAGAAAACGTCTCCGCCCGGTCGTCGGAGCGTCCTGGGTTTCCCTGCTTTCTGTGGCAGGATGAAGAGGAGAATCTGAACGATGTCGGGTATGACGACATCGGAGGCTGTCGGAAACAACTGGCTCAGATCAAAGAGATGGTGGAGCTTCCTCTCCGGCACCCCGGGCTCTTCAAGGCGATCGGAGTCAAGGTGTGGCGCTCTTAAACTTGTCATTCCGATCCAAGCATAAAGCCGCTGTCTTCACATCATGTGGGTCACTTCTTCTTGTCTGTCGTCTCTCTCAGCCCCCCAGAGGTATCCTGCTTTATGGCCCTGCAGGTACAGGGAAGACCCTCGTGGCCCGAGCAGTCGCCAATGAAACCGGCGCCTTCTTCTTTCTGATCAACGGTGAGTCGTTTTCCTTCATTTAATCGCATGACACTGCAAGGGGCTGGAAAAACGTCACCTTACAAGTAGAGCGGTGACACGATATGGACTTAAAGTTTTATCAAGAAAATTTGTGATGGTATTGTAACAACAACAAAAATGACAATATGAACTATTTATTACTTTTTCTTTAGATAACTGTTGGTGTGACTGCATAACATAGCAACCGTAGCTCCACAGCCGCAAATACTGCTCTGGAAAAACGTACCCATTGGTGCTACGCTTCATTATGACAACACCAGTCACATAAAGAAATTTATTGATACTTTCATTGAACAAAATGGAAAAGAAATAGTAAAATTAGCAATCCCAACAATACGGACAGTTTGGGTGGGTTTTAAAGACTATTAATTGGAGTTTATCATAACAACGATAAATTCAAATTATCATGACATGAAATTTATCACAATAAGTGATAAACGATACGATAAATGCCCATCCGTTCTAAGAAGTTTTCTTTTCTATTTTTTCTTTCTCACTTACTTACCTGCTTGCTTCCTGCTTATTCTATCACAAGGTCCTGAGATCATGAGTAAGTTGGCAGGGGAGTCTGAAAGCAACCTAAGAAAGGCGTTTGAGGAGGCAGAGAGCAACGCTCCGGCCATCATCTTCATCGATGAGCTGGACGCCATCGCTCCCAAGAGAGAGAAGGTGAGCACGTCCAGGTATTCCATCAGAAACCGACACGTCTTTGCCGTCCTCTGGCCTGTGTTGTGTGACGGTGCGTACGCAGACTCACGGCGAGGTGGAGAGGCGCATCGTGTCGCAGCTGCTGACCCTGATGGACGGGCTCAAGCAAAGGGCTCACGTGGTCGTGATGGCGGCGACGAACCGGCCGAACAGCATCGACTCTGCTCTGAGGCGCTTCGGTCAGGACGGAAACGCACACACACGACACATGTGTCGCAGAAACACACACTGATGCATTCACGGAAACCCCGATGCTCTCCAGGCAGGTTTGATCGAGAGATCGACATCGGGATCCCAGATTCCACCGGCAGGCTGGAGATCCTGCAGATTCACACCAAGAATATGAAGCTGGCAGACGATGTCGACCTGGAAAAGGTGAGCTGCTACTGCAAAAAGGAAAAAAAAATCACAATAATTTCAGTAAAAATCTAACATTTCATGCTAAAATCAAAAGTGCGTTAGCTAATAAGTTACGGAGTCTTGGTTTTTAAACCATTTTGTCGCATCACAGCTAAAAACGTCAGTGTTATTTATGATTTTACGACACAGATCAACAAAAAAACAGAACATAATTGAGTAGTAGAATAAAATTATTCTTGATTAAAAATAAAAAATTTAAAATGTTTTTATGTCTCCTCCATTGTGTTTCTATGTGCAAGCAGCATTGACTCCTTCAGGCAGATTTCATAAGTATGTTGTAACAACATGTTTATACCTCAGTTTGTTCCACAATTTTATCCATCCATCCATTTTCTGAACACCCTTGTCCCTCAGTGGGGTTGGGAGGGGTGCTGGTGCCTATCTCCAGCTCCACAATTTTATCCTCAAATAAAATAAAATAAGCTCCTTCCCAGCAAATAGCACTGAGACTACATGCAAATGAGGCATTAATTAATAATCTTGAGGCCTAACATTTTAAAATTTATTTTTAAATGTTACTCTTGCAAGTTCAAAAAGCTGCTAACGGGATGATAATGACAAAGGCAGTTGGGAAAACTCTGCACTTAAAGTCAGTGAAACTTGCTGAGATGTTTATGGATGTGAATAAGAAACAGTCCTGCTCTCTCCACATCGGTTGTTAGCCGGTAGGTCCTTCTGCCGTCACTCTGACTGTCTACGTGTCCTAATTTGATGTCAGATCGCCATGGAAACACACGGACACGTGGGCGCTGACCTCGCCGCCCTGTGCTCAGAAGCTGCTCTGCAAGCGATCCGCAAGAAGATGACGCTCATCGACCTGGAGGACGAAACTATCGACACTGACCTGCTCAACTCTCTGGCCGTCACCATGGACGACTTCCAGGTTGATACACACACACATAATCAGGCTGTGTGTTAACATGCAAAGCTAACACCACGAATCCCGCCAAAATGTTTGTTTTTTTACATAATTGTTAAAACTGTCACTATGTCATGACAGCATAATGTGAGAGAGATAATCTATGAGCTTCTCTGCCTTACCAGTGCTAACTACAGAAATACACCGCTCAGTCAGAAACAATCAGAGGTAGGAGGCGAGTCTTAGCGCTGTCAATCATCCTCACGTATGAGATGCTCGCACCCTCACCTATGCTGTCTGGTACCCTGAAGCACAACCTGCTGGTAGCATGGCCACCGATGACGAACAGTAAATTGTTTCTCGGTCGTTAGCTCATTGAGCAGCGTGTACAGGAGTGTGATTGGCAGTGCCAAGACCCTCCTCCTGGCACTGACTGGTTGGAGGAGCGCAATCTTTTCACAGATTATCTGTCTCATATCATGCTGTCAGGACATAGAGACAGCTTAAATAAATATGTAAGAAGTGGAGTATCCTGACAAATATAAAGCATATTTATATTTTTATAAGAATTACATAATGTAGCTTCACACAATATTTCTTCAGCCCTCCTGAAAGGTTTTTTTTTTAGTTCAGATGCCATTTTAAGCTATTTTTTTAGTTTAAAAATAGCTTAATTTTTAAATTAAGCTATTTTCGAAAGCTTAAAAAAGCTTAATTTAGCTTAAGCTTAAAAAAGTTTATTTTTTAAAGCTTTCATATGTAGGCATTTTCATATAATTGCCTACATGTTCAGCAACTCAAATGACCAATGAAAAAATTTAAATATTGGATGTTTAGACATTTGTAATCATTTCTCTAAGTGAATCCATGAAAAACACCAAGATAAGTTATACTCAGTTCTGTGGTCGGGTATAAAATCTGGTATAAAATGGGGGAAAAGCTTTGATAGACCTTAGTAAAAATATGAAATAATAATATGGACTAATTTAGATGATCACAGGAAAGTGTGACTCCTTGTAAGCAAAATATGAAGAATGTAAAGACAATGCTGTGTGTATGAATACTTCTGAACTGAATCGTTTTTAGTGGGCCCTGAGTCAAAGCAACCCATCAGCTCTGAGGGAGACCGTAGCAGAGGTCCCTCAGGTCAACTGGGAGGACATCGGTGGTCTGGACGAGGTCAAACGAGAACTCCAAGAGCTCGTTCAGGTGGAGGAAACGCTCACAGCACACTCTGCACTGCAGCCACAGTCCAAGCTCCCTTAGACGACCCACACGTGTTCTTACTGATTCCTCCAGTATCCAGTGGAGTATCCTGACAAGTTCCTGAAGTTTGGGATGACGCCGTCCCGTGGGGTGCTGTTCTACGGCCCGCCGGGCTGCGGAAAAACGCTCCTGGCGAAGGCCATCGCCAACGAGTGCCAGGCGAACTTTGTGTCCATCAAAGGGCCTGAGATGCTCACCATGTGGTTTGGAGAGTCGGAGGCCAATGTCAGAGATGTGTTTGACAAGGTGGGGAGGTCTCTGACGGTGAACACCGACTCTTGGAGCTTCTGTCGTCTAACCTTTTTGGTAATTTTTCCTCCGCGCCTCAGGCCAGGCAGGCGGCCCCCTGCATCTTGTTTTTTGACGAGTTGGACTCCATCGCCAAGTCCCGGGGAGGCGGGGCGGGGGACGCCGGCGGAGCCGCGGACAGAGTCATCAACCAGATCCTCACCGAGATGGACGGCATGTCGGACAAGAAGAACGTCTTCATTATCGGCGCCACAAACAGGTGCTGCCTCTCTGCACGTCTGCTGTGAACAATGGGTGAACAGACGTAAAGTCCGTGCTGAGCTCCCTTCCTCCCATCAAACCAGGCCTGACATCATAGACCCGGCCATCCTGCGGCCGGGCCGTTTGGACCAGCTCATCTACATCCCGCTTCCAGACAAACCGTCTCGCACAGCCATTCTGAAAGCCAACCTGCGCAAATCACCGGTTGCACGGGTAAGACCTGCAGAGACACAGTTCTCAGTGGATCCGTCTGGCATGTAGCTGTACGTAACGGACCAGGAGAGGTAAATTATGAATTAAAATGTTGAATGATTTCTGTTGATGGACACAACAAGGCCAGTTTTAACTCCCTCCCTCATCATATTAAATCTTAAATTAGACCTCGACCATAGGAAAAATCTCTTCATCCAGCGTATTTTAGGGACTTTAGTTTGCAAAACCAACATAAAATAATGCATAATTGGACAGTGTTCTTAAAAATTATCTACAAATAATGATTTGAAATGTGTGAAAGGCAGCTGTGAGACATTTGCAGCAAGACACATAAAGGCAAACATGTGGGGGAGGATAAGCTGATCAGATTAGAACAAAATGTAATCTTTTGGTTTACGGGCTAAACACCGTGTTGGGTTGAAGACCAACATTGCAAAACACAAATAACAAATACATGGAAATAATGGCTGGAGCGCCAGAAGACCACAGATTCTCTTTGAAGTATTGACTCATGGTGTCTGAATACTAATGTTGGTCTATCATGTCTTAATCTTAAAATACAGTAAAAATTGTGGCTACAATCAAGTTCATTTCTGCAACAAGGCAGCTCAAAGAGCTTTACACCAGAAAAATCAAACACTGTGACCAATTATGACACAAGAAATAAACGTTCTATCTTGTCAAATGGCATCAAAATCATCAAGCAGAATGAAGTATACTGATCAATGTTCCTGTTATCATTAATCAAAGGCAACTCAAAACAGGTGAGGTTTTTAGCCCCGATTTAAAAGAGCTCAGTTTTTTGGCTGTTTGCTCCAGATTGGTGGTGTAAAGAAACCAGAATGGCTCAAATGTGAAAACGTTCAAGGGGTGTGGCTGTAATGTCCTGACCTTTAATGTCATGATGAAAAACATTAACATTCACCTGCTGATTGCTACAGAGTAAAGTAGCATTTTGATGACTGTTTCTTTTGTCTGCTGGCTCGTTTTGGGTGGGATTCTTTACCTGCAGGACGTGAATCTGGAGTTCCTCTCTGGGATCACTGAGGGTTTCTCCGGAGCCGACCTGACGGAGATCTGCCAGCGCGCCTGTAAGCTGGCCATCCGGGAGGCCATCGAAGCCGAGATCAAGGCTGAGCGTCAGAGGCAGAGCAGACCAGGAATCCCCATGGTCAGTCGTCACTGCTGCTCTTCCTCTGCGTTTCACTGAATTTTACTCACATCTCAAACCAGTTTTGGGCTTTGTGTTCGGTGCTGTTTGTCCCGGGACCTTCAGGGTTTCTGATCTAGCCTCTTTGTAGCTAATCCCGTGTCCATCTTTTCACAGGACGAGGACTTCGACCCGGTCCCAGAGATCAGAAAGGACCACTTTGAAGAGGCCATGCGCTTCGCTCGTCGCTCCGTCAGCGACAACGACATCCGCAAATACGAGATGTTTGCTCAGACTCTGCAGCAGAGCCGAGGCTTCGGGAACTTCAGGTGCGCCACACGGGTTGCAGGAGAGCAGCTACAGGTCACCTGACTCTGTTTTCATTTTCGTCCAGAGTTCTTACGTTAGATGTTTCCTCCAGGTTTCCGTCTGCTACGGGAACCCGGTCTGGAGGTCAGGGGTCAGGGCCAGGTTCTGGATCGGAGAGGCCGAGTCTGTACAGAGAGGAAGGGGATGATGACCTCTACCAGTGATGATGATGATGATGATAATGATGATGATGGTTCGATACTAGAAGAGAAGCAAGAGGTCAAATGAAAAGTGTTTGTCTAAATCTCTCTTACACTGATAGAAACTATAACATTTTTACAATAAAATGTAAAAGTATAAGGATGCAGTGACTGTTTAGAGTAATGGTAGTAAATAAATGTTGATTTGTTTTATTTGCATTACGTTACTTATTAACTGTTCAGGAAGTTATGAAGAGAAGATAAACTGGCCTCTTGTTCTGTCATCCAGTCTATTGCATTAATATTCATTTTTCATGTCATGTCGAGACTTTTTGGAAAAAAATACTATGTATGTATGAAAATACTAATTTCTCTGCTTTAATACATTAGTTATATATTTAGACATATTCATTATCATTTAAAATATGTTTGAGTGACCTTAATGATTTAAAACCAAAGGTTTGATTTTATGGGGCCAGAGATTATTATAAAAATATTTTAAATAAGTGAAACAGAAAACGAGTCACAAATAGACCAATCATACCTTGTAAAGCACTCTGAACAACCTCTTTACCTTGTTTTATGCCACTATTTGTTTTAAATGCTGCTGTTTTTGAATTGGTTATTTCATTTAATCATTTCTCAAAAACAAAAGACTTTCTTTCACTGCTGCCTCAAATAAAAACTCAGAGCATGATTAATCCACTTGTGTGTGTGACAGTCTTCTCATTGACATTTTCAAGCCAAAGAGAGTGAAAGATAAGCATAAAACATAAATAAATAAAATGAAGCTCTTTCTTTTGGTTTTCAGAGCAGACTGGCCATTTCAAAACCTGCTTTTCCGACACAAAACGAGCCTTTTGGAGCCATGCGTCTCCAAAGCAGAAAGGTGCTGTCAACTGTTGTGAGAGCATAGATGTTGGTCTAGAAATATAACTACTGTGAAGGTCAAAAAACAAATATTAGGTTATCAGTATTAGGTTAAACGGCATGTATCATTTTGCACAACTTATCCAATAGTGTGTGAATGTGCTTTAGTTTATTTATTTTTTTATTAAAAAAAGATCTTTGCTTATAAATATAAAGATAGAACAAGCAATATAACACAGGATCTGTAACAAGGTATGCCAGTGGGATAGGCTATATAATAAATATATTTAGTATATTTTTTATACAAAATTTGATTAATAGTCTGTGTAACAGTTTAAAGAAAACATCTTCCATTTTATTATTTAACATGCTTCTGATGAAATGTCCATATCTGTATTCATAGTGAATCATAACGTTTTCCCAATAAAAAAACAGTCGAATGTGCATAAACGATATCTTGTACGTGTCTACAGTGTTCTGTTGTTTCACCTTCCCTCCTGTAGGTGGCGGTAATTTTTATTTTTTTTGTGACGTTAAGTTCTGAAGCAAAGCGGAAGTGGATGCAGGGGGCTTGTGGAGGTGACCGAATGGCCGATTGCAGACTATTTCTGTAAACATTTAATTTTTTATGAGTAACAGCAGTGTGTGATATATTAATTTTAGCCTCCAGTGTGCCTGAATCACCGTTGCCATGGGCGCTCACCTGGCCAGGCAGTATATCACCGAAAGGGACACCGAGCCGGACCCTACCAAGAAGTTCGAGTTTGACCCGAAGATCGGCTTCGAAGAGAGGAAGGAGAGAGGTCGGTGTGCAGCGACGGGACCGGGTTTTATCTGAGCTGCAGCTATTAAGCAGGTGTTTTCAGGCTAAAGCGGATTTCATATCAGTTAGCTTGGGGTTTAGCTCTTGCTAATGTAGCCTTGGAGACACGAACAAAGCTGTCCTGTTGACTAGCTAATGTTAGCATGTTGAATGCCACAAAACGGTTTACCTTCTACAGGGAAAGATTTACAGTATATTGTAATGAACCAGAATGCATCTGGTTGGGAATCTAGGGTACAAAGCATAGCGATAATGTTTTAGTGAATATAACAGCGTTGAGTGGAGTAATGCACAACTGAGGGTAAAATTCAAACTTAGAAAGTGCGAATTGAACTTAAACGATTACAAAATGATTCCTCTTAAATTACAGTTGCAACTTATGCTCAAATAAAGGCGAAGCAATCAAAGAGAGAACCAATTAGCTATTAAGATGCAAAACAGATCAATAAAAATATGCATGGATGTTTTTATTCATGAAAAGCATGTATCCAGCTTTTCCGATTGGGTTGATTGATCAGTACACCCCTAAATAAAAACATGTGCCGACATATTGTTTACCTTTTTCCTCTGTGGATCAAAACTACATAAAAACACTTTCAACTACATTTTTTGTTCCTTTGAAAACATGCATATAGTTGTAAAATGAAATGTGCCCTAAATAAATAACTACAGGCTTCCGACTAAGTTGTGTAATGAATCCTGGGATGTGTTTATTGTAGTTTAACTTCAATTTCAGGTTCTTTATGTTGTGATCAAATGTCGTTCTGTTTCCCCCTTTTTTCGGATTTAAAAAGTGTTTTTAGGAGTCTGTGCACAGTAAGTCTTTAGCAGGTTTTAAAACTAATTCAAACTGAACATGAACAAAAACAGTGTTGCAGAAACCTTGAAATGCAGACCAGTTTCTCATAATACTACAAATTCTTCTTGTTTGTTTTTCTTTTACAAAATATACTAAAACAACCTGCTGAATCTCAACTAAAAACAAGTTGCTCTTTCTCAGAGATGATTGCAACCCAGGAACAGATGAACCTGGCGCAGCTGCCTTTGGGGCAGAGAGATTACTGCGCCCACCATCTGATAAAGCTCATGAAGTGCAAGAGGGACAACTGGCCCAACTTCCTGGCTTGCAAGCACGAGAGGCACGACTGGGACTACTGCGAACACCAGGAGTAAGTGTCCGCTGGTCACATTTTCCCAAGTTGCTTATTAAGGGAAAGCTGCGATGCTGCTGGTTCACACACTTCACATGCTAGAGTTTTAAATTTTAAAAGATCTACCTCTTCAATATGGTGTGCAGTTAATACATGTACTTCCTGACTGCAGTTACGTTATGCGTATGAAGGAGTACGAGAGGGAGAGGAGGCTCCAGTTGAGGAAGAAGAGGATTGAGGCCAAGGCAGAGGCAGAAGCTGCATGATGAGAAAATCCTCAGACTCTGCTTCCTTGTATATACACCTGCTGTTGTTCACATTAAACAATATTGATCAAGCTCTATATAACCCAACGCCTTTTGTTTTTACTGTGTGTGAATATCCAGCATCACTTTCTACAAGGAAAAATGCCACCGCCTGCCATCTTTCCAGCATTATTCAGTTATTAACCCAAAAACAAAATTTAAGACAAACAAAAGCTTGATTTGTATTGTTTTTTTTTAATAAATTACCTCAGACAACAAAACTCAATTCTGTCAGTTTCAGATTTTAAGATTCTTAAGCAATTCAAGGTGAGAGTTCAAAGATGCTTTCAATGCCAGCTGCTCCAGGCTAAAAAAACACCAGAAAACTGCAGCTTGAGGCAATAAAAATGAAACTCTTGCATATTTTACAGCAGTTTTTAGAAGTACGCAGCTCTGGGAAAAGAAATTCAAAAGTAAACCAGTCAGAACAGAACAGTTTGTCTGCAATACAAAAAAAATATAACAAACTAGTTGTTTACATTTTACTCAACATGAGAATTTAAAGCAGGAAGGGAAGCAAGGGATCAAGCTTTGAATCTATCAGTCTAAATCCAGTGTGAGGTTTAGAGAAAGGACGACGTCCTCGTAGTTGGTGATGGATCTACAGGACGAAGGGCAGGATGGGCGAGCGGAGCGGAGGGTAGTCGCGGAACTCCTTCAGGTAGCTGCGGTGCTTCCCTTTGGCCCAGACGGTCATCTGGATGAAACCCACCAGGGTGAAGAAGGCCACCGGCAGACACTGGGTCATCAGGGTGAAGCCGAGCCAGGAGCCCAGCTGCAAGAGGAACAGACGCCGTCACGGATAACACATACACACACACACACACACACACACATTCTCCATGTTGAGATTAGGCCCTGAAAATCTACATTAGACTTGGATCAATTAAAGCTTTTCCTCACTTTCATATTTTTCTTTAGCAGCTTTTAGATTTTTTTCTTTTTTAAAGGCTGAACCTCAATTGTAATTTCGCAACATCTCTGGATGTGTTTATGTTCCAAATATAGAAATTCAATGAAATATGGCAGGGGCTGCTGTTTGTCGTTTTCCAGGCATGTTGTGCCTATAAATTCACAACTTTGTACTGTTCTGTTCAAGTCCAATACATAAAATGTTATATTTAAATTAACCAATCTTTATTTAATCAAGATAGGAAATATGGTTAAGAAGGAGAATATTTTTTTTGGAGAAGCACAGGATTTGGATCATATTTCGCTTGTGAACCAGGTCATGTTGAAAAATCTTGTGTCTAGTTTATAATCCAGAAGTCGACTTCTAACTCCTCGAGGTCATTTACATTTAAATATTAAAAGTAAATATGTTTCTGCCATTTATAGATTTATTTATTGGGGTAAAAAGTTTGGAAACTGACAAACTTGCGCCTAGGATGAGTCTGACCACTAGATGGCAGTGAATTGCTTGCAGGACTGACTATTCTAGCAAAATTAGTGTTTTAACTAAGCTTCCTTATTGTATATCAATTGGCCAAAGAAGTGATGAATTCAGGATTTTTTGATTCCTGAATAAGTGAGTTTATCTTCAAGATTTGGAAAAAGTTTAACTGCAGACATTTCATTACTGTGTAACATTGTTACGTTGCTGACTGATTGTTAGGATTCTGATCACTAAACTGCTATTATTGTTCAGAAGGTGAATGAACAGAACCTTAAGTCTGTTATCCTTCTAAATATTGCATCCAAGCTGTTATTTTAAACTGCAATATCATAATGACAACTGAGATTCAATACAAATATAATTCTACGTTTTGTTCTGACTACACAGACTTAGAGCATGAAAAAAGTCGAGACCATGTTACCTCATAGGTGTAATTGGGACAGGAGACGAGGAGGAAGATCCAGGTGAAGGGGTTCTTGGTTGGATAGGGAATCTTCCTGGTCTTTGATCCTGGATTCACACGAAAAACAGAGGAAATTTGAAACCTGAAATCTCCTTACCAATCCAATTCTCTTAGTAAAATTAGATTAACTGAAGATTTTGCAAGCTTAGTTTTTAAATATGTTTTGTCCAGAGATAAATCCAGCTCAAGATTTTGAGGACTTCCATCAAAAAGTTCACTGATATGTTTTTGAATCGGAGGACAGTGCGAAGTGATGGATGTGCTCACCTGGTGGGCGGAGGTTCCGGAGAGCGATGTGGATGGAGAAGTTACCGATCTGACAGAACTGTGAACGAGAGCATTTAAGGCGTTACATAGAGTTTGTTTAGATGTCAAAGAAAATTAGGTAAGATGAAATTACAGGAAGTGTTGGTGTATTTGACCCTGTACTTTCAAGTCAATCTTGATAATAAACTTTAAAATACAATTCATGCCAACTCTGAGTGAAAGTCCACTGCTGACCAGAACTGTATCGTCTGGCATCAGAAGAGCTGCGATGAGGAAACTGATTCTTACCAGGAATATGATGAGCGCCAGTCTGATCTGCTGTTCTCCGTATACTGAAAAAGAAGATTTAACATAAGAAAAACAAAAACAGACCATTCATGGGTAGCTAAACCAAATGCCACAATGTTAATGGACACTCACTGGGTGGTGTGTACAATGGATGGTTGATGTAATAAGCCATCCATGCTGCAAAGCCCCAGTAGTAGGTGCAATTCTGAAAGCAACAAAGACACTCATTTTTTTTTCTTGTGTCGGAGAAGTTAACGTGTGACGAGATCAGACAGAGTTTCAGTGAGTCCCACCTTGAAGATGTTCCGCAACGGCATCGTTCCGTGAGAGAAGCGGTGGACAAACAGGGTCTCCAGGAGTCTCTTAACGTAGTGGAAGGAGTGACACATACAGGCGAGACTGAAAGAAGGAGACGTGAGCGGATGACACCCGTCACTCAAACCAGGACCCATTAAGAGCTGTCCGTACTTGAGCTGACTTGTACTATAACCGTGAGGCGCTGATGTTCTTCACTGCATGTAAAGAGATCAAACCCACTAAATCTCATTATGATTCACTGTGTTGTTGAATGTTAGGCTGTGCTTGTTTCCAGGCAACCTTTCTTCAGCATCTGCCTGCCTCCTCTTGTATGACAACTTGGCATCTGGCCGTTTGGACTCTCTCCAGGTTAGGGATGAAACCATTATTGTTAACTAATTTGGTAAACTGACTTGTTAACTGAGGTACAGAGACTCGCAAAAAAAGCCATCAGCTCAAAAAAACTGTATTAAGATAAAAACCGCATTTGTCTGCGTCTGTAAATGTGTTTTATCCAAAACTCCTCAACTCCTTATCTTCACCTGACTCCAGTTCACAAAAGGGAACTCTCTGTTCCTGCTCTCTTGTTGCATTTTAGGCAACAAGATCAGTATTTTAGTATTTAAAAAGGAACTGAATTATTTGCTTATCTTGTGTCTTTTAATGTATTTATAATATTGTATAAAAAGGGTTAAGTGGTGAAATGAAAGATCTGTAGAATTTGCTGTTTATTTTTATCCAATTAATCATCAGAACGATCAAGAGAATAATTAAGAAAATAATTGTTAGTTATAACCCTACTCCAAATATTTACAAAACCCTTTCAAATGATTGATTGTTCATTTATTCTACATATGTTTTGAAAGGTTGAGTGAGAAAAAAGGACTCTTCCTAATCCCATGAGTCATGGGGAAAACATACTGGACACTCACTGTACAACCCAGTGTTTACTGGTGGTGAAGTCATATTTGGGCGCGTAGATGAAGGGAACCCGGAAGTAGAAGAGCAGATAGATGACCAGAGGGCCGGTGTATTCTGTCAGAAACACCTGAAGACATGAGGAATAACAGATTAGACGCCACGAAATCTTGGCTTTGACAAGTGAAGCTGGAATACATGCATTGTGGGAGCTTTGAAAAAAAGAAAAGAAAAAAAAACATGGAGGATGTTCATGAGAACATCCTTGAAGCAGATCCACATCAAAGTCACAAGGACTTTTCTTTAAGTCCCAAACGCCTTTCCTTCACAGCGGGGACTCTGAATTCAGTCGCTCGCTCGTGTGTTTGAACGTGTCGGAGCTCTTGGAGCCGATTTGTGTTTTGAACTCACTGTGACCCAGCTGATCTGAGCTCCCAGGTCTCTGAAGTAGAAGGTTGCCGTGGTTCCCACAGGGAGATGCTGCAGGACGTCCTCGTCTTTCAGGGACTTCCCCTCTGAAACGATTGCATTACTGAACACGTAAGATTCACGCAGCGGAATGAGTGAAAAGCTCCCACCAGCCCTGCTTCAATTAGATCAAATTAACAGTGACGTACTGGGGTCGAGACGAATGGACTGTCTGGCTGGGTACCACTGAGGATCTGAAACGGGAGACGCAATTAGCTTACAGTCATTGTAAAGGCAGAATACAAAGAGCTGGATGTCAAAGGAGCAGGGAAACGACACGTACGGCTCTTGTGGAACATGGACTTGATCTCTCCGATGGTGGCATTTGGCTCGACCTGCAAATAACATGACAGTAAATAAACACAGGGACACCCACTCCCACACAAAGGGGACGTTCATAATCCCCTTTCCATTTATGATGGAGGTTAGAGGTAAATTTAGCTCCGACTGCGCTTAAACACCTCCTGGATGTGGGCTAACAAACAGCTGGTGTTAAAGAGTTTCAAAAAGTCTGGATGCACAAAAACACCCGTCCTTTATTCCATGAAATCATGAGGAGCACACACAGACAACAGTCCTGTTTGCCTTTGCTGTGGATCAATATTCTTAGGTATATATTTTACCCTGCATATCTCTTGATGCAATGATATTCCTAGACAAAAACCATTACCCAGTTCCTGAACAGCAGACATGCTACACATCTATGTGAAAGTGGTAGACCCCTCATGTTTCACCCATCTTGTTTTAATTCCCTCAAACTTCTGTGTGTGACCTCTCCGGGACCTCCAAGTATTTTCAGCACAATGACATCGCTGCTGTTGGATTTCAGAAACCACCTCTAGGGTTCCACTGCTGGTCTGGAGCCGATGCCCAACTTAGATCCTGCTGTGTTTTGACTGGCAAAGCTGGGCAGGGCTCTAATGGAGGTCCAGAGATATGGGACTTTCTTCACAGATAAGTTCTGATTGTACTGATTGGAAGATACATTCTCGTGGTTCTTTGAAAAGGGCTTTCTATTAGGGGTGTCTTGATCTGATATTGATACTGGAAATAGTCAGATATCAGCCAATAAATGAGTATCGGGTTTGTGTCGGCCTGCATCGAAATTCTGCGCACTCTGCTCCAGTACTTAGTCGGTCCCAGCAGCACACAGACCCTGTTGGTTCATAATAAATGGGTCACTTGTTCTCATACCGGCCGTTGTTGACTATTGCTCTCTGAGTAATATCACTTGATCAAGCCTTTTCTAAAAAAGTATCCATGATTCGCACCAATATTGTATTGTGTCAATATTGGTAGCGACCAATACTCAAAGCTGCAATATATGTATCGTATCAGAAGTGAAAATGTTAAAAAATTACTCATTGTGTCTTCATTCTAGAGGCTTTGTGTATTGAAGGATTGCCCTTCATGGACACTGATCCAGACACGTTCCTGAGTTTTATTTCTAACTCAGCCGGTCACTTTAGCTCTAATCTAGGAAGTGTGTAGAACCCAAAAGCCCCTCTGTCTACATCCGAATCTGCATCTGTCGCATCTTTGAATCCGCCTCCCTCGAGGTGATAAGACTGCGACTCTTATCACCATAGAAACTCTGCTAACTCGACAACCAGGTCTAATCTGTCCAGGATTGCGCCTCATACTATGTAGCCTTTAATAGACAGAGTTTATTTTGGCTGATGGTACCAAGAGTGTGGTTAGTGAAACTCTATCCATGCACCATCAACGCACCAAATCTCTCCGAGCACAAGCACCGACAAAATTAATCCATCTAACACATTAACAACAAACTACAGGCCAAGCACGGATACTTGTAAATAAATCTGTAAAACAAGCTGGTCATCTACAATTAAAATGAATAAGGCACATGTAAATGTGATATCTTTTCATCCGTCCGAGGAAATCTCACAAATGCCTGTGGAGATTCACAGCAATGAAACTTGGAAGATTTTGTAACTTTTACGTGACTCTAAAGACTTAAATGTCATAAGTAAAAAGAGTCAAAGACTCTTACAATCTTTGAACCCCAACTTTCTTGTGGTTCAGAAGTTTAAACACATTTCTTTTGTGTCTGGTAGGATTGTCTCTAAACTGGATGATTTGGTTGAAATGTTTTAAGTTTGCTTCCACAAGAGTCTCACAGTGATCTGCTGGAACTTTGGCCCATTTCTTCTGACAGGACAGATGCAACCGTGTCGATTTTCAATGTTGCTTTGTGATGGCCATTTTGAAACCTTGACTTTTTACTTATAAAGACGCTATAATATATATATATATATATATATATATATATATATATTTGTGGTTTCTGAAAACCATCGCTGATTATGGGGTTTATTAAATCCCTTTTAATGCATAGTTCTGTGTTTTAGTTAGGCACCATTTAAAAAGAACTACAGGTCAAGTACAACATTCATTTGAAGTTGTAAAGCCACCAACAGCTTATACACCATTATTGCCTGGTAAATAAAGCCATTATTTTGCTTTGCATGATGGGAGTAAATATCGCCTTGCATAAAGATTAAAATCATTTGAACTTTTTCCACATCGTCATGTTACTACCACAGACTTCAATATTTTCCATAAAGATTTCATGCAAAGGAACTAAATAATCTAAAATGTGTGACTTTCATATCGTTGGCAGCCTCATTAAGTCAGTACTTTACAGAACGACCACTGTCCATTCTTTGTAAAACAGCTCAATCTCACTGAGATTGGAGGGAACTGCGAACATCTATTCCTAAATCTTGCCACAGATTGTAAATTAACTTTCATTGGACTATTTTAACACATGAATTTGCTGTGATAAAAACTATTAGTAGCTATGCTGGATGTGGTGTCTTGTTGGAAGGTGAACATCCACCCCAGTCTAAAGTCCCTGATAAGATTTTTTTCTAGGCCTGTCCTGCTTTTAGAACAAGTTCTTGTTCCTACTTAAACAAAGCATCCCCGCTATATATAACTTTGGGGATGGGATGTTCCAGGTGTACATCTTGTTTATTGCATGTGGGGGAAGAAAGTTTAGTTTAACTCTGATCTGGCCAGAGCATCTTATGTTTATGTCTTCCAAGATGGTTTCTGGCCAACTGCGAATGGGAATTCTTGGGGTTTTACTTTCAACATTGGCATATTTCTTGTATAAAGGTCAATTCCGTGACAGACAAGGCCTAAATCATCAAATGATTCTCTACAAATGTGTTGTGTCCCTTTGGCCGTCATCAAGATTACTAAACGCAGCATGCAGCAGCGTCCCATGAATGAAAGGCACTCCAGAGGGTGTCCCCTTTACACTGGCTGGGATACATGCCCACAGAACGAGAGAGAGAGACAGAGAGAGAGATAGACCACTGCTTCATGTTCCAGAAAACACCCATCTCCCACACACAGACCTTTTACTGTCATGAATGGCCACATGCTGCACAGAGACAGTTATACAATAGAGGTTTTTAAAAGGTTGTAGGCATCACAGCATGACCAGCTGTGTCATCTCAACATGAAATCAAACGAACAAAACCTTGAACTTGAAGAGCTTCTTACCTTGTCCAGGAAGCAGAGCTTGTCCTTGGTCTTGGCGTCCAGTATCTCCACCTCAAAGAAAACAACGGCCTTTTTAGCTTTTTTTGCAGGTTTGCGTTTTGCTGGGGCTTGACTCGTCGGCACGGCAGCCCCCGCCGCGTTATTCGCCTTTTTCCCGCTAGCCTCTAACGCCAAGGCATCCATGTCTCCTTTGCTCCACCTGCTCTCAGTTTATCCCCCCGTTGCTCCCCACAGATCGGCACCGACCTCTCCAGATCCACGCCGAGAGACGGACAAGAGTGCAGCGGCGCTCAGCTGTGGAAATAAATCTGTCACTTCCCCCCTTGACCCCCACCCTCTTCCTCCTCATCCAGCCCCACCCTCTTCATTCAGCTCTCTCTGTCCACCTCTCGCTTTATTTAACAGCCGCCCGACCGCTTACGACGCAGACGCCGTCCACAGGAGCGGAGACAGTTGCATACAAAGGCATGCCAAGCATCCTAAATGCCAAATTGTTTACTGAACGCATGTTGGACAAAAGAAACCTCTAATTCATGCAACTCCCATCCTGACATGCAGGGAATGTGCTTGGAAATGCAACTCTTCCCTAAAAACGGACGGCTACGACCTTTGACATCTCAACTTGTTGGGTAGAGGGAGGAAAGAAGGGAGGTATTACGACAAACAGCACTTCCCTTTACCAGCCTGACCCTGTCTTCTTCTCCACAGCTAAATATAAACATCTCATAGTGACTCTGCCCATCAAGCCTTCTCCCAACTGACCCCACACGGATCTGGGCAGTGAAGTCATGGGTTTTATCAGAGGCCAACCGAGACACTCCCTTGGTTTAAGTGCCGTCAAATTCTAATAGGCTTTTTAGTGAGTTGGACTTTAAAACTCAAGTAAATTTCTCGAAGCTGTCACTGACATGAAAGTTTAACTATTCCCAGCATTGTGAAGTGATAAGACTCCCAATTCTCTGGAAAATGTGGGAAAAGATACCATCCACTTTCTCTCAGGGTAAATGGTTGGGGTAACTTTAAGAACATAAAATGCTACACTAAATCAAAATGTAAAAAAAAAATCATCAAAGCATGTCTCAATAAATAATGAATTAAAATTAACTCAATTAACTCAGGTGGCTATTGTTAACTACAAACGTGCAGACATGACCTGGTGGGCCGGTCTGTCAGTCAAACCTCTCTCAAGGGAAGCAGAAGAAGACAGTGGCTGATTTTTAGACCTTTGCTGAGGTAGATACAATCAGCGGATAAAGTTGGCTTCACAATGTAAGTATCGGCTGATCACCGATCTCCCAAAATTAAGGAAATCGACACAGATAAATCGGCTGGCCGATAACTTGGTGCACCGCTACATTCGGCCCTGATTTTCTTAAATTTGAAAGACTGGCACTCAGTCCATACCGATCTTGACAGACCCCCCAACCAGGTCCTGTCTGCAGATGCGTAGTTAAAGATAGTCATCCCACTGTTGCCAATTTAGCAACTTTGTCATTCATATGCAACAACTATTTAGACAATTTTTTTTTAATTGGCATCAACTAAATTGGAATCTCCAAGTCCTTTTAAAGATCAGTGACCGGCCACAAAGTTGTAATCAGTGCACCCGTAGTTACAACCAATTAACAGACCAGATCAACAAACTGTGCTGAACCTCATTTGTTGAATTATTTTCATACGTCATTTTTATTAAATGAGAATCCATAGCTTTTCAAATCAGGATTTCTTTTATTTTTTTTATTGCCTACAAGAAATAAAGAGCCACACATAAAGCAAGCAGGACACACGACACCACAGCTGTGACTTTGGGGTAACAACCCCGTTCCTGTCTTTGGGCCAACTCTGCTGTACCTCCCCCCTCAGCTCCCTCGTCTCGACCAAATAAAACCTGTCACACTGACAGTCGGAGCTGCTAATGAACTCTGCGGGCACGAGGACGAAGCACGGAGAATTCAGTTTTAATTGCTACAGCGGATGTCGACGGTTCAGCAACTGGATTTATAGCTTTGATCAGAGGTAAAACCTGGCGTTCATTTTAAAACTGATGTTGCAGTGAAGTGTAGAGATAATGTGCTTCATACAAGTTAGACAGACTGTATCCTGTGGGTCAGGGGAGTCACTGCAACACATTTCTCTTTGCCATCTCTAAAAATGACAAAACATGATGTTGTGAGAAATAAATCAGCCATATTGATATTAACTGACTGAAATTAAGGATTCTTCACTAAAGTAGTCTGAAAACTAACAAGTAGTAATTTAACAAATAATTTAGTGTAATTACACTTGCATTGTCATCTAGCTTTAATAATGTCAAAGCAAATAGTAAATGATGTCAGAGTTAATATCTATTTTAAGGTGTTCCTTAAAAAATACTTGATAATGTACAGCATTAGCATTATTATTAGCATCTATGATAATGTTGCACTTATCAATTAGATTTCGAAATCCACCTATTTTCCGACGATTGGTAGGTGAAATACTGAAAAATCTAATCTTTTTCGTGTTCACTAAATGCCTCCATCCCGAAAGCTCAAACTTTATTAGCTCCATAATGCATCAACAATTAGCATAACTAATGCAAATTGTTTTGTGGTTCTGGCAAAATCATGTCTTTAGCCAATCAGCTCTGTCATTACAATTCTCATTACAATTCCCCCTCTTAAACCACTGCATACTAGAAGATTATATATATATATAGGTTTTTTTCAGGAATTGTGCAGATAGCTATAAAAATCATTATTCAGCCCCACACTTACCCCTCTTTTTCTTATTTCTGAGTTAAACCTATTTTTAAAAAAATACTTTTTAAAGTATTTTTTTCTCAGGCCTTATCCCTCTGTTTCATATTTGCAGATCAGGCACAGAATTTAAACATATGTATTTTTGAAAACATTTTTTTAGAAAGTGGAAAAGTAAAGTAAGGATAAATAAAAAACAGTAACCTCAGCTCAGCTTGACCCCTTAAAAGTTAAACTGTTTCAAAGACAAAACAGTCAGACTGTTTAGAGGAGTCACAGATGAACTGTTTCAAATAATGAACTTTATATTAATTTACAAGGTTGCATTCAGCAATCAGAGCTGCTGTGATCAAGCATTAAAGTAGCCCATCTAACAAGTGCGATGGAGTGGTAATGAGTATCTATCACTTCTCCTTCAGAGGTTATAATGTTGTTCCTGATTGATGTATGTGCAAATAAATCTAACCAACATTAATCTTGTTGTATTTGTCGTCTTATAATGTCCTGTGCAAATTAATTTCACTGTTATCCCTTTATTTAGATGCAATGTACTGCTTTCATATAGGAATAAACTGTGCACACCACAGCTACAACTGAAAACTGTTTTTTTTTACAGGTGCCAAACATCCAGATTTGTCGCCTGAAAGAAAAGGGAGCAGACCAACCAGTAGTTGTGTCAGTTTCTGCCAAACTACTTCAGATCCTGTCTGATGGGTTTTGGGTGTTGATGCACCTGTGGCCTGGTGTTATTCTTCTAGTCCTGAAAGCTTCTTTGAATCTTATGACAAAGATTTGTTTTAGCCTTTTAGTAATATATTAGCAAAATTTACATTTTGAACCAGCTACATGTATATTTTCCATGAAATGTATTGCTAATCTCCCTCTATGAGCACCTTTTTAATTAAAATGATTGGAAAAAGTTTGGAATATAGATTACATGTAAATTTCGCAGATAATGTAGATTTATGGAAAAGGGCTGAGGTTGACTTTTCACCTCCATTCTTGGGTAAGACTGAGCAAGATAAGGAGCGCCATGAACCATCCCAGCCAGAGATGGCGATCTGTTAAACCCTTTCCTGCACAAAGAATGTCTCCTTTAAGCTCAAATGCTCCATTAAATTCAGGGATTCCAATTTGAAAAACACTCTGTTAATGGTGCACAAGGTTTTAAGACTATGTACGCTGTATATCTAAAAGAAACAGGCCACAAATCGTTTCAGACCCATCATAGACGGTGTTAACTGGGCTAAGCTTCACCGCTTATGGTAACCAGTAATATCGGTACCTAATTACTGAGGTTTCCAAACACAGAGTTAACGCGAAGGCCAAGAACTAGCCAGGTTTGTTAAATTTAGTCTCAAACAAGTGTGGTTTAACAATGAATGGATACCACTTACCTCGTAGTGCTTCATCTTGGCAGTGACTCTTCCTTAATATCTCGAATGAGTGACAGGTCAATGTCCAATCAGCGTATAAACATGCGGTGGCTAAGGACGTCATGGGCGGGTACAAAACGCTCCTGGCAGCCTATCACGGCTGGCATAAGTCAGGCGAACACGCCCACACTGTCGAATGTAGCCAATGAGATTTGAGCAATGGAAAAGCGACGCCTTAGCGCGAGATAATAGGATTTACTTTGGGTTGGCTCGGATTTTACTGTAAGAAATTATTATTTTTGGCGTATTCAGTGTTCCTTTTGGTAATTTCGTCCTTCAAATTGCTTGTTTCTGTTGAATGTCATTTCATGTACAATAAATAAAGTATAAAGGGCAAGGGTATAAAGTATTTCACAAATAAAGTTCAATGTTATTTAAATAAAATAAGAGAACGAAAAAGTTCACAATGTAATCCTCAAAAAGACCAGATATAATGACACCTACTTCCATGATGTTATAAATATCTGATAATCTCCCATCAGAAAAAGGGAATTTCCTTCTCCAATATATTTGGCCTGACAAGTTATTACTTTCCTACAGGTGGGGTATGTAAATGTTAGAAGTTAAATTCAGAGGTGATCTTAGCACTGTCAATCAAACTTGTGTACATGCTGCTCAGAGCCTCCCCTTGGTGTCTGCTGTGCAGCTGATTCACCACAAGGAAGCCTGCCATGAATGCTCATTCTAGCATGGTCGCCGAAGATGACTGATAAATCATCTCCTGACAGATGACAAATAAGTTGTTCCTATGCCATTAGCACCAAGATTGATTGGCTGCACCAAAATCCGCATCCTGGCTCTGTTCGGTTGGAGCAGCATTGGGAGGAGGTGGAGTAGCTCCAACTTTTCACAAATAGTCACTCACTTGTCACCACATGGTGCCAATTAGAACATTTGTAAGAATTTTTTTTAATAAATTGTGTGTAATATAAAATTCACACACCCCAGCTTTAAATCCACAGAAATTTAAAGACGAATCTTCAAAAAATGGTATTCACTGACAGTTTTTGTGTAGACTTGTTCCTGTGTACCTTAAACTTGTCAGACATGCTTCTGCAGAGTTGGTTTTGGTATGAGCCACGCCCGAGGTGAAGCAAAAGGACCTCTTTGCACAAATGAGTTGTACAAAAAGACATTTCTACTGTGTTGCTGTGGGTGTCGGTTTAAGATGTCCCCCTTTAAAATGATAATTATCTGAATCAATGATATAATTTAGTTTGAAGTATATAAAAACGGCCAAAATTTGTGGTGTTTACAAGAATTAAGACCATGGCTATCAAAATGTGTTACAATGACCACTGCTGGTATTTGGACTGAAATTGTTATAATTAATTGTATATAGTAAATACAAAAATAAATTGTGACGTAGTACTCCAAGCGCACGTGCTGGAAACGGTATGCTGCTTTCCATTTACCTCTGAGATTTGAACTTCGATTAGCGAATGATGTCAAATCACACCAAGTTTGAAAACTATTAAGATTAGCTAGATCTTACAACTCAGTTCGCTTGGTTCAGACACCAAGCGAACTGATATTAGACGTACAAGCTAATAACAGTGTATTTATTTCTGTACATTCAAACACCGAGGGAACATGCCACTACAAGAGATTGTAATATTAAATTCCCTATAAAACTAAAAAAAGACTAAGTTCTGCTTTACTGCTGTACCAGAAAGTTTGTAAAGCTCGCGGTATTTGCAAAACATCGTGAAACGTGTTGTAAAAAGTTTAGAATCATTTTGAACCTTTGCTTAAATTATGACATTGTTAAAAAATACCGAAATAAAAACAAATCTCCTACAGCACATGAAAGCACCATGGGAGTTAACGTTTCCCGATGGGCGTGACTTTGCTTGTGGCGTCACAGCCGAGATGGTTCTGGCTGCGTGTGGAACAGTCTGGAAGTTTCCACGCTGTTTATAAAGAGTATGTACAGAACTCCAGCAGCAGCCCGAGTAGATACGGACGACTGATCAGGAGCCGACGCGGACAGACAACTTTTGGGGGAACATTTAAATCAAGATGGGCAAGGACTACTACGAAATTTTGGGAATTAAGAAGGGAGCTTCAGAGGATGATATAAAAAAAGCTTATCGTAAACAGGCTTTGCGGTACCATCCCGACAAGAACAAATCACCAGGAGCGGAGGAGAAATTCAAAGAAATCGCAGAAGCTTACGACGTTTTGAGTGACCCAAAGAAGAAAGACATATATGATCGTTTTGGAGAAGAAGGTAAGCGTCATCTTGAACATGTAGTCCGCTCAGTAATCCCTGCTATGTTAGAATAACTTTATTAAAACCTTGGTTGACGTGTTAGCCGAAGTAAATGTTAACATTTTAGGGACAAACGGTGGTTGGTGGTAATCTGTTCGTGTCATGGCGCTTTGAGCTCTATTCGTCCTTCATTGTGAGTTTTACCTTCAGGGCTAACTAAAAGCCAAGGGCCTGCTTAACGGGACAAACCCAGACCTGTTTCCATAATAAATCGGCTGGAATCCTAACGGGAATGTAGCCCGACTAATAATAGCAGTGCTACTGGAAGGCTCTGCATATTTGCAGGAAGAGGCAGTTTTAGCCACATTGTTGTTATGAAGATGCTACTGATGGTAGCCTGCTGTTAGTTCACTTACAGTTCTGCCAAAACAAAATGACTAGCAAAGAGCCGTGACCTGATTAGCAGGTTCTTGAATTCAAATGCTCGGTACACCGCGACTGACTTAAACGGAAACAGTAAAATGATGGTCAAAAGTTTGCTCCCTGTGTGGTGTGTTGCCATGGTTACATCATGTTTTTATAAGTAACAAATTGGGCAACCTGCAACTGCTCTCACACTGGTGTGAGAGGACACCTTTTGTTGTGAGGGGGCTGAAAAACTGGCAGATCACACAACTAGTTATTGCTTTTAGACACATGGTGGGCATGCTCTGCTTACAATGAGTCATAATATATTTATAGAAAAGTTTTTATACAGTTGAATGAAACACAGAAACGAGAATGCAATCTACAATCAAGCCAAATATGGCAAACGATCTATAAAAAAATTATTTGAAATAATTAGCAATCTTAAATGACTAGAATTAAATTTAAAACTAATAGAAAAATAAAAACAATAACATTCACTTTCATAAACAAAATTAATAGCTAAAAATGATTTCTAGTACCTTTTAGGATTAGAACAGAAAAGAAACAAAGGAAAATGAGCATAATAATTTTACATGTTTTTAATTAATAGTGCCTCATCATAACTCTAAATATTAACAGAAAAACTCATTTGTCCAGAGGGCGTGTTGGATAAAAAGCAGATAGCATAAACAGAATGTACTTTACTGAATAATATGAAAAGTATTGCAAAAATTGTTGAAATTTTTTGTGTTCATCCTCATTTCGTGTATTCCGTATTGTCTCAAGTATAAAGCTCCCCAACCAATTCAAGAATATGCAGGCGTAGAACATCAAAATTCTCCTTATTTTTGTCAAGTTTTTGCAAACATTGCTTTCAACAAATTTTTCTTGAATCCACGTCAATGCAGAATAATCCTGTTGAAAATGTATTATTAGCAGTTCTGCTGAATTGCTATTTCATTGCATTTGTTTAAATGATCTCGATGGTGCAATATCTATGACCTTTTTATAAAATCCAAACCAAGGCTAGATTTATTAATAATTATTTCCTGTATTCTTGAGACCTATGTCACCTTTGCAATCAGTAATTACACTTAAGCATCCCAAAATTAAAATTGGGTGAAATGTTAACCTTGTCTTGTGTATTTAGGTCTGAAAGGCGGTGGTGGCGGAGGAGGACCAACAGGGGGCAGCGGACCAGGCACCTACAGCTACACCTTCCATGGAGACCCTCATGCCATCTTCGCAGAGTTTTTCGGCGGCCGTAACCCCTTCGAGCAGTTCTTCGGCGCTCGTAACGGCGGCATGGACGAAGACATGGAAACTGACGACCCGTTTGCTCAATTCGGGATGGCCGGTCGTGGAATGGGCCCCAGCGCAATGGGCGGCTTCTCGCGCTCCTTTAGCCCCGGCATGGGAGGAATGGGTGGCCACACGAGCGTCGTGAAGAAGCAGCAGGACCCCCCCGTGGTTCACGACCTCAACGTGTCACTAGAAGAAGTGCTGAACGGTTGCACGAAAAAGATGAAGATCTCTCGGAAAAGGCTCTGCCCCGACGGCCGAACGTCGAGGACGGAGGAGAAAATCCTGGAGGTGCAGATAAAGAAAGGCTGGAAAGAGGGCACCAAGATCACGTTCGCCAAAGAAGGGGACGAGACGCCGAGGAACATTCCAGCGGACGTGGTGTTCGTGCTGAAGGACAAGCCTCATCCCGTGTTCAAGCGAGACGGCTCCGACATCGTTTATACCGCCAAGGTTTCACTACGCGATGTAAGTTGAGATTACTTGAAACTTCTAATTTAGAGGGATTATTTGGTTGTAAGCGCAAAAAAAGCAGAATTTATATTTGGCATGGAAAGGTCAAATGAGTTGTGGTCACTTCTTTGTATTTTTGTCACAATTAACTGAAAAATTAACGCGTAGCTGCAGCCATCAAGGCAGGTGGAAAACTAAGCCATCAGAAATCAAAGGTGCAGCAGTCTGAAGAGGAAGCAGCGCAAAGATGCATGCAGGATTAGCGCCAGGCGAAGAGATTTGATCTGCTCTTGCTGCAAGTTGTAAATTATTTTATTGGCCTAATTGTAAATAGTTATAATATTGTCTTCTTGCTAACTTTTTGCAGGCAACGCAGCGTGACATCGACCAATAATCCCTCCATAAACTGCAGTTTGACTCTAAGCTGTTTTTAAACAGTGTTGTGGTGAATCACGTCGCTAACCGTTCTTTGCTCTCCTTGCTCCATCAGGCCTTGTGTGGCTGCACGGTCCAGGCGCCCACTCTGGACGGGAGGACTGTGACTGTTACGTCCACGGACATCGTACAGCCGGGCATGAAGCGACGGGTGAGCGGGGAGGGGCTGCCCTACCCCAAGCGACCCGATCGGCGAGGAGACCTGATCGTGGAGTTTGAGGTGAAGTTCCCGGAGCGGCTGAGCAAGAACGCCCGGGACACCATCACTCAGGTTCTTCCTCGATCGTGAACACGACCGCTGGACTCTTACTTGGGACGCCATCTTTTTACCCGTGACACGGACGTTCACGAGTTAGACTTGACGTTGAGAGCGACACTCCTGGGGTTGGATTTGCCCCGAATGTCACACGGTCCTCAGTAGTGTAAATACAGACTTTTGAGAGATTTGCTCCCAATGAACGAGTGCTGCTTTTCAGAGGCTTGACTGTAAATATGTTTCCAGTGCGGTGTGGTGTTTGGTCTAAGTGAGTTTATATTTTTCATGAAAACTGTGCAATAAATGAGAGACTACATGTGCCACTGTTCTACAGACTCTTTTGCTTATAACAGTTTTCATCGAGAAACCTTTATTTTTTTGTATGAAGTTTAAGCATCCAGGTTTGCAGTGGATGGTTTGCACAGATGTATTTGACACATAAGTGTATAAAAATTGCTTATTTTACTAAGAATAGCAGGTCACGCTCTGAAGAATGACATGGAGATGAAATATTGTCCTGTCTTCTGAATAATGCTGCATTAAGAATAATAAAAAGGAAAATGGTGCTGTTTACGCCCAATGTCTCCTGTATGTTTCTATGAAATGGTTTGTAGGTGTTTGAAATCAAATGGTTTCTTCAAGCGACTTTCTCATCTTGCTCTTCCATGAAGTGTCATAATAAACACGTTTTGAAAATTAAATGAGTAACTTGATTAACTACACAAAGAATGATGTTTTAAAGCTTTTATTTTTGTTAAATATGGTGTCTCTTGCAAATCATTTAATGGAATAGTTTATATCAGTAAATATTTTTATTACAGAAACATGTGCTTAATGAATACCATGTTTAATACATTTTTAGAGGTTCATTTCAAAAGATACTTTCTATTTGACAAATGAGCCTCACTGGAACAAATACATTTGAGTATGACTTTTATTTTGCTCCTGTGTATGGAGGACCAAAACCGACATGATAAAAAATAAAGGCATAAATATATATATTGTTTTTCTTGTCTTTGCATGTGTTTTCCTCAAGAGATTTATATATTTTGTTTTTCCTAATAAAAAAAAGTATAATTATATATTTTAAGCCCCAGTGATGTGATTTAAATAGGTTTTTAATTGAAACATGTTCATTAGGCAGCAGCACTTCTGAGAGCGCTGGAAACAGAACATTTCCTGATAGAGATTTCTTCTCCCATACTCCTTGTTTTTGAATTACTGCCCCAGTCTGAAGTCCTTAAAATGACCAAGTATGGCTTGATTGAAATGTTCTAGGATGTGCTCACGTCATCAAGTCCATGAATTAGCTTTATAGTGAGTAGTCAGTCCCTTCTTTGGCTTTTACAACCAATTTTTAAACATGTATGTTTGATTTACGTAAAAAGTTGACCTGGACATCAGGAGGTGATTAAAACCCCATAAATCCTAATCGTATCAACGGCAATCCAGCCAAATTTGCAGAGCCGTAATTCCGCCACACTTTGCGCTATCGGAAAATTTCCAACTGTTTCTGAAAGGGGAGACGTTGTGTTTTCCAGCCAATCTCAGGTTATTACGGTAATTACACTCCTCCCGTAGCAGAGAGTGAAATTACTCTGGGGGCACTCTTTTAATAGATGGTAAATTACGAAAATAACTTGCTAGATATTGAAAGTTCCAGTTGTTATGGACAAATGGGCAAATATAATTACTCACAGGACATTAAAGAGCTGCATACAATTAAAATAAGCAAAAGTATCCAGGCAGAGATTTTGAATTCAGCACATAAAGGGTTAAGATGAGATCAGTACCTAGGCTTCTACCTTTTAGTACGTGAACTGTTTGATACACTCACGAAATATTTTATTGTCCCAATGTGTAATGAGTGTTTCCTCTTTGGTTTAACCAATCGGATATGAAACTACTGGTTTGCCCTTCAGTACCACACATTTGGGTGAAATTTGCTGAGAATATTGCCACATACCACACTTCCTCTTTCCCACAAAGAGTGTTTTACACCTTCAGTCACTCACTGTCTTTGAGCTTTTCTTGAACTGTGCTTCTTTTTCCACCAGTTTCCATTTGAAGTTGGGATCGTAGGGTTCTTGACCCGCTCTTATCCACTTCTGCTTTACAGCTTGCTGAAGTAGTTTCTACGGTAGAGATTTACCTTTCTATTGAACTAGCAAAGAGTTAATACAATTATTTTTCCCTTCTAGAAGAATTACACATGAACTTAGTTGATACTAAAATCAAAATTTGAGAAAAATGTCACAAAAGTAAAATATTTTGGGATGTATGAAGATGATAGTGCTTGTTTTTCTTGTTCAAAGGAACAAGAAAAACATAAGTTGTTCTTGACATAAATATAAGAATTGTAAAGAAAAACAAAACAATTGTCAGGAACTGAAAACCTTCCAGGAGATTTGTACAAAGGTTTCACCTGAACCAATGGCACAGGGGCCCCACTGGGTGATATAAACATGCTACAAAACATACGATAATATGAAAAGACCTGTGTTGAAGTTTGATAGACAAAACCAAAGACCAATTTCTAAAACAATGGAAAGGGCTGCCGGTAGATCTACTGACGACCCTGAAGACGGATGTGTATCTGAAACAAGACTAAGGTTGATGCCATAACGTCTGCTTGGATTAACTTGCTGACCTTCGTTGTGCCTTGTGACGCCAGCAGGAACATGAACTCAGAATGCTACAGAACCTTTTTGTCTTCCTGCTTAAACTGATTCATTTGATGACATAACCAGAAAACATGACTGTCAAAACAGCCAAAATTGATAACAGGGCTAAGCTTTAGACTGGCCAATCTCCAGATATAAACTCGCTCTGATGGAGGGCGAAACGTCTCAGAGTAAACAGTTTAAAAGGGATTAAGCTTCAGTTATCAACCTGAACACCCCCCTAGATCTGCATGAAATGGTTGGTAGAAGACAAGAACGACTGTGGCAGTTGCTATGCTACCAAGAAAAATTAGAAAGTCAGGTTTTCAAAAAAAAAAAAAAAAAATAGGGAGATAGAGAGAAAATGAATGTCCTCTATCCTCAATTTGTAGCCCAGTTTTTCTCCAAGAGAGGTGGGTAGACTGTAGATTATCAACTATTTAGTATAGTTAGCTTAGCTACAGACTACTGTTTGCCTCCATTTCATTTAGTGAATGAAGGAACAAATCTACCAATGTATTCATATATTTAACTTGTCCCTGTACCTTTTATCACACTTAACAGGTGAGTCAGTCAGCAGCAGCTCTAACCCCGATACCAGCATAATCCCTCTCACCTTTTCCCCGTTCCAGTGATAAAGGTAAGCAACACTGTGTTCAATGACAACATAGTTAGCATAATTCCAGGGAATCTATAGAGATTTTTCCTGTTTCTCTGCTCTTTTTAGAATTACACAACAAAAAATATATTTATTACTGACAGAAATTCAATCTTTATAAAAAGATAACAAAAATTAGCCTCCTGTCAATCCAGATAGTCCTACACAACATGGTGACAGCTTTAACAAATATGGAGAAACATATTTTTTAATTAAAGTTATATACTGCAGCTTGAACAAAATGCAACTTCTAGCATTTTTTATAAGTCTGGATTGCTTTATGTATATTTTGCATGTAGCCTATGACTGTTGCTGGTGGGGAGAGACCTTCCTGTAAGCTAAAGCTAATTTTAAAAAATTAAGCAACCTATTTGCATAGTGTATGTGGACTGTTGCATTTAAAATTCACTAGCCTTAAATATTGTGGTAGTATCAATATTGGACCAAAGAAAGCAAGGCAGTTGCAAGCTTTTAGATTGTGATGCTTTTGATGAGTCAAGAAACTGTAACAGCAGGTGCTCAGGAGGGGCCCAATTTAATTTTTTGTCATGGGGCTCAAAGTTCCTTGCAGCGCCCCTGCATATTGGGGATATTGGGTACGTCAGGCTGTCTTGGTACCTGTTGAGAATTGTTTCAACTCCACAGCCTACCTGAGTGTTTTTGTTGACTTCTGTGACCCTATGTGTTTTTCATGTCTCCTTCCTGCTGGACAGAGCATCATTTCACAAAGCTCAAATCATCTCAAAGTGGTTTCTTGAACATGACAACGAGTTCACTGTGTTCCAGCGGTCTCTGATCTGGAGTCACCAGATCTCAGAGTATATCTCTGGGATGTGGTGGAAGGAGAAATTTTCATTGTGGACGCGAGGCCGACCAATCAGAAGCAGCTGATGGTGTGGGTGTAATTCTCCCACACCAATTTGAACCAAAATCATCACCATTTATGTCATGAAAAGCAGAGGAGAAAATACTGGGTAGTTGTATTTGGTGCTAGTTTAAGTAAATCTGTTCCGAATGTTTTTCTCACCAAGAAATTTAGTTTACTTACTTTATCGTCCTGTACACAGAAAATGGTGGTAGCAATGTAAAATAAATAAATAAATAAATAAATAAATAAATCATTGTTATACAAGTGCCAAAATTTTTGTTCTTGCTATGTTATGCAGTTTTACTGTGAATTACCTCATTATTTCCTTTAACGATCTTATTGACCTTTTCGATGGAATGTTGGCAGGAACTTTTTTTACCAGCATTTGTCAAAAAAACGCCTGTGACTTAAAGTCAGATCCTACATTATTCCTGAGTTGGTAAAGGGCCAAATACGTCATAAGACAGAACTGACATCCCTTCTACTAAAGCTACATGACATTGAGCTCATTTTGCAGGGGGTCGCTTCCTTGAAGTCGTTTGATACTTTTTGGTGAGGAGCCTGATCACCCAGTGTCTGTGTGCGGTTTAACGGGGTCATCATGGTTGAAACGACCAGACCTCAGGTTGCCCTCAGATACCCGTGACACAGTCTGCAGACAGACCACTTATTGAGTCTGATGGCCTCCAGCGTAATGGGCTCTAGACCTTTGGAGGCACACAAATGGCTGGAGGAACTTGGCATGAACACTGAGGACTTTATAGCCCACCACAGTCATGAGCTGGTTCTTCAATACCGAGTGAAAGTGATGGGAAAAACTAACGTGTGCTGTTAGGGATAAATAGAGGCATAGTACATAAGAATGATGCCTTCTTTTTTCTTTTTACGTTGAGGCAAACTGAAGACGAGCCGCTGTAATCATTTGCTGCAGAATTGTTTGGGCGCAGCGTTGCTTTCCTCTTTGAGGCGCTCCTGTTTTATGGCAGTATATCAGATTATCTGTAGAAAATGAAGTTCCTTCTTTTTACTTGGAATCAAAGAATGAGGTTTCTCCTCTTCACTTTCTGTTGCTTCTCAGGTAAGTTTATTGCTCAGTTTGTATTTGTTAGAGTCAATATTTTGATTTTCCAAACTTCATCTAACATGTTTGACCCTAACAACAGAAGAAGACTCTAATTTCATGAATATCATAAAGTAAAATAAGTTTGAATGCGATTTACATTTTTGAATTATTTATCCACTGTGAAATTTTATGTTGCATAACAACAATTCAGCACTTTTTTTTAAAGAACAGACATCCAGTTTATTCAAGCTAGATCAGATAAGTTTGGATAAAGGGCAACCCAGAAGGGACAGCATAATGAGAGAACAATGTCGCCCAAGAAATGGTTTTGGATTTATTTAGTTTTTGAACATGTTTACTGCTCTGATTAATTTGTGTGCTGCTAAATAATCTCATCATTACAACACACTCTATGGATTTGGGAACAATTAAATCCTCTTCCTGGCAGTCTTTAGCTTCGATCCTTTCTTTACTTTAATTCTTGTCTATTTTTGAAAACCTGTGTTTACTATTCACTTGTTTCCTTGTTTGCGTCTCACAAAATTTGATATAAAAAACAAATGCCTATTTTCATGATACTATCACTTCAAAAAAAGAGGAAAAGATTGCAATAATTAAATTCCAGTGTTTGAACAATCCATTCATACCCGTTTTGTATCAGAAAAAGCTTCTTGGTTAATTAAAAAATAGTTTGCATCTACTTTTGCCATGGGTATAAACAATATTTGACTACTATAGAATGAGCCACTGTCGTTGGTTTACTATACAACCACACCTACATCTGTACAAATTTAATGCATTTGTTTGTCTTGAAATCTGTTTTTTCTTTTAAAAAAGTAACATTTTGCACAGCTTGGCCTGTTTTCCAAGTGCAACATTAGTCAGTTCTACAGAACTTTATTCCTGTACAGTTAGATCAGGATTTAGGTAAAAGAGGAGACTCTCCACTGTGATGGTACCACAGCAGTGATCAGTATCATTCAAATGGCAAAGATTTATTGAATCCATAGAAATCATCCATGTGAGAATTGTTGAGACAAAATCCCTCATGGGCTGACAAGGCCAGGATTCACTGGGACTTAATGGTGAAAAAGAGTGGCTCAGGAAGCATGAAACTCCATTTTCACTCATTCATTGCGCATTTTTTTCAGCAGAGGATCTTTGATACGCACTCCATTTATGTGATCTTTGGAGTATTTGCAACAAAATATCTAGATGAATTCACACCAGAAAAAGAGAACAAAATAATGGGCAAGGACCGGAAGTATGAAACAAGACACTAGCAGCTTAAATACTGGGGCAGGGTTATAAAGTGAACCAGATAAAACAATAACAGGAAATGTGATAGAGTTGTGGGAAAGCAGTGAAACTGAGGAAGGAGATTAAGTAACCCAGATGAATCCGAACTGAGACTCAACCAAGGAATCAGACACGAGAAGAAGCCTGACAATAATCTAAGACAAATAAATTCAAACATATACTGAAACACAGAGAAATGAACTGTGTAGCATAAATAACTGATAAGAAAGTGTTTGAACAAAAACCTACCTCACTAATGTGACATCAGGGCTCACTTTGCATGAATTACTCCATCTATGTGGTGTTGGAGACCCATGCTGCTAAAAACCATAATTCAGTTTCTCAGAAAAAAAAATTACATAACACAAATTAAAATGTTTTTGTTATATAAATGTAATATAATGTTCAATGATGGTGACTTGACAGTTGTCCAGCAAGCAACTACTGACACACTCCACAAGTAGGGTAACCAACAAATGGCCAATGTTAAAGATAATATCCAAGTATCTTCCCATAAAGTTAAGTGGAAGGAAAAACTGTGGTTAAAAAGTGCACAGGATACACATAACTGTAGACAATTGCCGCCTTTGCCATCTCTATAAAGCTTTTAATGAGAGGAAAGCAGGAAATACCCATCATTTTCTTATAGACTGTTATGCTGGCTCAACCTCAACTATCTTGCCTCTCCACTCTTCCTCCTGATTCTGGGACCTTGTTTTCCAAATCCAGTTCTTTGCTCAGCAGTGGTCTGCAGTTATATGTTTCTTGTGAACTTCTCTTCCCTACAGATTTTCTTCCCACTCAACGTTTTGGTTATATATTTCGGTAAGTTCCTTTAACATTGACCATTTGTTGCTTACCCTGCTTGTGGAGTGCATCAATGGCTGGCTGCTGGACAACGGTCAAGTCAGCAGTCTTCCCCATGACTGTGTTGGGCTTTACATAACATTTCTGTATCAAAAATCCCTTCTTGTTGGTTTTACGTAATATTTTTCTGGGAAATTGAATTTAGTTGTAAGCCATGATGATTCAATTAACAAAAACAAACACAAATCAACATTTTAATTTAGTTATTGAATATTTTGACATTTTGATTACACTAATGTAAGATTAATTATTTTCACATTTCAATTAATGTGGTTACATACAACATCAGTTATTCACTAAAGTTGATTTATAGCTAAGGAGTTGTGCTGTGCCTTTAAGAGGAGCCGCTTCCTTCTTCTTCGTTGTTTTTTTTTATGAGGCTCCGAGAAGGTTTTTCTGTTACGTTAAGATGAAAGTTGAATAAACGGGTGGACAGCTACTATATTCCCTCTCAGTGTTCTGCTCTTTCTCCACCCACGACCTCCTATTTTGTGGTAACACGTATTTAGCCCCACATCGTAGTGTTACACTAATTTAACAGAATGTGACAAAATCACGTTTCCAGGCATACCTGAAATTACTTTCAATATACAAAAATCACAATTCCTGCGTCCACATAATTCATTCTGTGCGCTAAAGTTTGCTAAAAAAATAATAATTAATCTTCATGCAGCCTTCGTTTCACCCTGCAGTTGTGCACCTGGACGCCTCAGAGGTTCTGGAGGTGAGCGGCCATGTTGGAGGAAACATCTCCATCCACTGTTTCAGCAGCTGGTCTCCAGTCAACGTTTCTGAGCTCCACAGCGTACATTTCTGCAAAGGCGTCTGCTCCGGCGAACACACTGTCATTCAGATGGAGATGACGAGCTCTGCCGTGACACGGAACGGGAGATACAGCATGGAGTCTAATGGAAGAGACGGCGGGGTCTTTACTGTCACAATAAACCGGTTGATGAAAGCCGATGCTGGAAGCTACCTCTGTGGAATGACGAGAACCTTGAACGTCACGTACCAGGAAGTTAGACTAAAAGTTGTAGATGGTAAGTATTTGGCGTAGAAGAGAAATACATTTTTGAAGGATAACACATCAAATTGTTCATATACTTTACAAAGTCGGTAGCGATAACTCGGGGGAAAGGGCCTGGGGGGAGGGCGGCGGGGGCAACACAAAAGTTTAATTTAGCAAGCAACTATGCTTTACCCTTTGACAATGAATTGCACATGTTTCATTTCTGTGCTGATTTAAAGTTTGTTTTTATGAAGAAGAAACACAATTTTCATATTAATACTTTAAAAGTGTGTGTACATGTGTGTTTACTTGTATCGATTACATACAAGTAACCGTTTTCATCAACAAATGGAGGACTTTTGTGGAACATGATGACATTTTTTTGATCTGCGTGGACGTTTTTTCAAGTAGAATGTAATCAAATAAAAATAATTATTTGTTTATTAAAACTGTGGCATGTCTTTAACTTGTCTCCAGTTGCTATGGTTACTTACCATTATCTTGCTGTCTTAACATTTATTAGAATTTTGCAACCAGTAATTCAAGAACAACCGGTTAAACCAGAAAAAACAGTAATTCAAGAACAACCAGTTCTTCTAGAACAACCAGGCAAAAGTCTGAACAGACCAACCAGAGGAATTAGAAAATTATTGACTGTAATTCAGGAAAGACCAGTAATACAAGAACAACCAGCAATTCAAGAACCACCAGCAATTCAAGAATCAGGAGTTGGAGCAAACACCAGTTTTACAGGACCAACCAGTGGAATTAGAAGATCCATGATGGCACCCAGTATCTGATTGTTACAGTCTGGTACATTGTCTTTAAAACTGTACCTGCCCACATACCAACTTTTCTCAAAACTGCTTGTCATTCCTGCTTCTCCTGGTTCTTCTGTTCTGATTCAGCCAGCCTTTCTCGAAGCAGAACATTTTCATTCATCAACTCCGTGTTCTGCCTGCACAAGTTCTTGATTCTTTGATGATCTCTCCGCTGTTGGCTACGCAGATGGTCCAATTCTTTCTAAAGATCATCCAACTCTCCAGACTGCTGATCCATCTTCTCCTGTGCCCTTTTCAGGTCTGTCCGAAGCTCCTGGATTTTCCTCTGAGAAATTCTTGGACGTGTTCTAAAGATTGCGCTTCCTCTCTCCCAACCCTATATTTGCGCTCTCTCTCATCAAGCTCTGCATAAACCGACACCAGCTGCGCATGGAGTGCATTGTTTTGAGTTTCCAGAATATCATATTGTGCTTGCAGGCGACCAGGCCTGCAAGCACTTGCGCGAGACTTGAAGTCCTCGATTTTACATTGGAGAAATTCGACAGTCTGTTTAAATTCTTGATTTTCCTTCCTCAGTGTCCTGTCCACCTTGTTATCAAAAGTTTTTTCTTATGAAATGCTGTCAAACTCTTCAGTCACAGGTGTGTCACTCCTTTTTTTGAGCCATTGTTTTTATCCGTGGTGCTGAAAAGTCAAAATTGTTGGTATGTGAAATCAAGTGTTCTTCTGACATGTAGATAATCTGACATGTACAGCAAATGAGTTGGGATTAACGGAAGATAGAGCATGAGTGACATCACTGGTTCATCAAAGCGGCTAGAAGCCTGTTGTGTCTGGGTGTGTATTCTGTATTTGATACCTTGTGGGGACCATTTTACTGGCACACAGGGGCGTGGTCCATCTGTGTGTAGTTCAATGTCAGTCGTAACTCCAGCGGTTTCTTTAAGGCCTCAGCAAGAGATCACTAGTGAACAAATAACATCATGACGACCAAGAAACACAGCAGACAAATTAGGGATTAAATGATGGAGAAGTTTAAATTAATTATTAATCATTGCTTACCATCTTTTTCATGTTTCTACCAGTAATTTGGTGATTTTTGCTGAGTGATGATATCCAATAATTGAAATTGGAAAACTCCTTTGCCTTCACCTTAGTCTTTTGTTCTATACATGGATGCTCTATAAGATTAAAGTCAAAACTCTATTATAGCCACTCCAAAATGTTAATTCTATGTTGGTAAAATCAAAAAAATTGTTATTCAAACATGAATCTGTTAGGGGAATGAACATTTTAGCCGTGACTGCAAGTATTTAGTAATACCTTTTCAGCTATAGCAAAATGGTCAAACCTATATATCTGTCTGTCACAATAACTGATTTTGGTTCCATTCGACTCTGTGTATCTCAATCTTGACTGACTTGAAAGACTCTGACATTTAAATGAAAAATATGTGAATGTGTACATATAATTTTTTTTTGTTTTAATTTTCTTGTTTTTGACTATATGTCACATGAGTCCAGACCTATGTAGCGATATTGTCTGTCACCAGTCATGCTGTTTCTTGGTCTCTCAAAGCTTTCACTGTTCCAGCTGGATCCTCTATAACTCAGAGTACCGTCCTGCAGACGGGGCTACTCTCTCCCAAAGGCGGCGTTCCGTCAAGCAGCAGAGCATCCGACGTACCAATCACGCTGCCACCTTCAGAGAGGAAGAGAAGACAGAAAGAAGCAAACAACTTCACAGGTAGTACACAAAAGAGCAGCCATCGAAATACATTGATCAGCTTCATAATAATTATTTGGATAAGTAATTCATATAAATACAAATTGCATTAATGTATAGTGCAGAAAAGAAAGTTGATTTCTATTAAAATAAAATTATATAAATTACAGTAAAACAGAACAGATATTTTCAAAATGCTTATTCTAAGTCAATCTGATTTATTCTAATATAAGTGGTAAAACCCGGTTACTAAAATAAAATGTGAAAAAAAAAAAAAAAAATCAAAAAAGTAATCTTAGACAATATTTGACTCCAACAGCAGAAGTAGAAAAACTGAGCTTGCAAAAATATAAAATATATAAGACAAGGGTGACCTTTAAGTCATCAATAAAATCTTGAAATCTATATAAAAAACATGTAGTAAGAAAAAAAAAAGAACTCTAGCTGCAGCAATTTAAACCAATTTGTTTGTGTAAGCTTTGCTGGCTGAGGCAAATTTATAATGAGTTCCAATTATTGAATTTAGAGAAGATAATGAATCATGAATGACCACATCTGTTTTGGTTAAAAGTGAACCAAACTTACAGGGTTCCTTCAGCTGCATAAGCAGGACTGCACAGCTGAATTCATATGCTGGCTTAAGATGAGAATCATTTCAACTCACAGGCCTTTTGTCGTTTTGGATGAATTTTATAGACAGAAATGTGCATAGATCTAGCAAAGATCACATCAGTCTTATCCATTTTTAAATGAAGGCTGATCTGTGCAGTCCAACTTTAATATTTTGTTAGATTGTAAACTTTTTTTTTTTTTTTAACAAATATTCATTACAGAGTGAAACTGGTGGCACGCATTTCTGCATTGATATTGAATCTAATTGTGTTGTAAGATGCCTTGATTTGTTGCAAATTACTAAAAAATATATTTTTTAAAAATAGTAAAATGATCTCAATACAATCATTCAAAGCATCCAGTTTACAAGTGTTACTGGTGTTGAAAGAGACAATGTGTCAAAAAAGTAAAAATGTCAGCTGTCTGGAGCTGCCATCTGTAAGAAACCAAACATCAGAGGACCAAACACACACCCCTGTCTCTGTTTTTAAAATATGACTAACTTGGCAGTCTTTCCTTCCACACTAATGTTACACAACTACAACTTTGAGTATATAAATGCTAATTTTTTTGTTTGTCCTGTGCAACCAATAATTGTCCGACTTCCTAATTCCAGTTGTAAATACATTATTTTAATAATGGTAACCTTTATTTAACCAGATAATGGGTATTAAGTTAGCAAACAAAATGCAATGTCAGGGAAGAATAATGGCAACACTGACATAAAGTTGCCCCTTGGGTAAAACACATTCACAAAGAAGTAGAAGAATAATGAAGTAGAGAATCAGAATGTTGAGGTAACAAAAATATAAAAACCAGCTACCAACCTGTTAGGAATATTACTGTAAAATCTTGCTTTTTAAATACAATTGTATAAAAAGTGTAGTAACCAGTAGTCTCTGTTGTCTGCAGACATGATGGTTGTTATAATCGTCTCCGGTAGCCTGGCTTTTCTGGTTTGTGCCATTATTCCTCTGATATTCTACAGACACTGGCGGAATACGGGCGGTGAGGCATCACAAACGGAGCATTTCCAAAGTTTTCCTGCCTGAAACAGCTAAATTAATATTTTCATGTGCTTGTTTCAGGTGAGAACAGATTGTCTGTTAACAAAAACGAGGTAAAGTCGGTTTCTATCCGATTTGTTTCGTAATTGAAAACATAGACATAATAAAAATGTAATCATTCTCAGGACGACTGCTGCCATGGAAACGTAGAAACTGCCTCCACTCAGTTCGCGATGGGGATTCAGACTTCAGGAGAAGACGACCATCCAGGATCTGGTGCAGACGACAGCCTCCGGTATGCGGCGGCGTACGAGGGGCTGGATCCCAGAAGCCTCGAATGAGCAGGAATTACTCTGTTTCTGTGCAGCTTTTTTATTGTAAAAATCACTCACTGAATTTTCAGTAAAAACAATAAACATCTCTTTGAATATTTATGTGTTCCATATAATGTTTTAGACTTTGGAGAGTGATAACTGAGGCAAACAAAATATTGAGACCTAGACAAAGAGGCATGTTATTCAGTATTTATATGGCAGCACGCAATTAAAAGTTGACAAAAAGACCAGCAGAGGGCGCCACACAAGTGTTAAATAACAACATGTCTGTTTTAGGAGTATTTTATAAATGTAGTTCAGTAATTTTTTTCACTTTCATAAGGTTTGTGAAGCTTAGAGCTAACAAATAAAATTAGTTATTTGACAATAATACAGTTACTCATTATTGTACCTGTTGAATATTCTTTGTTTTGTGAACGAATCATTCCGTGAGGAAAAAAGAAAATCAACCTCCAAACTACAAAATTGATCCCGTTTGTATAGAAACTTTTACACTAAATCTATAAAACTACTAATAGAAAACACTTTTTTAAAAATCCTCAACGTCTGTCACCCGGCTTTTAATATTACACCAAAAAATTTGCTTTATTTTTAAAATATGATTGTTCTTTTCTAAAATAAAAACTGTCTAGAGCAGTTTTGGTCTCAAAACCAGTTCACCAGCTGTCTATGAATGGTACACTAGCCGAACCCTTCTTCTGAGAATCCATCACTACATAAACACACACTGAATAACTGAATGTTCATCTAATTTAAGCCTGATGAAAAAATAAACAACTTAGAATGCTTTTTATGGGAGTTTGTTGTGTTTTAACATATATCAAGGTTTTATGAATTTTAAATATTTATTCAACCCAGTTTAGGTATTTAAAATTCAGAGATAAACTTGTGAACTAGAGCTGTTCGTTTTCTTACCGTGTTTACATATTTTAAAACACTGGGGGGCGCCACTTCCCTTTGACTGAACAACCAAATTTAAGTGTAATGCAACAACCATCCTCTTTTCTACCCACGCATTTCCTGTCTAAGGTCAAATGTCTGGTTTGGGTCTTTCTCCAACATCCAGATGACTAAATGTTGTTACACTTATACTAACTGGTGCATTGATTGTGCATTGATTTTATTAATGTATTTTAACCATATTATCAATTCAGCATGTTTAGTGTACACTCACCCCTGTTTAATAACAGGTTTTTGCAATGTGAAATAATGAGGGTCATAAATGATTTTTTAACTTTTTCAACACAAAACAAAACATTTATCTTGATTAACTGACAAACAAAAGAAACATTAAATTTAAAAAACAGTGATAATAACCTTGTTGCATAAGTGTGTATATATATATGTGTGTGTGGATGATTATTACGTTGAACCGTTTTTTGATTTGTTTTCAGCTCTCGGTTTTTAATTGCCGGAAACAGGCAGCATCAAACATGTTCACGCTGATATTTATGACTACCTTGCAAAAGTTCACGAGCCTCTGACATGTTTCACATGAGCCTACGCATGGTAGGTGATCATCAGCATCGTTCTCACACGTAGTTTTTGAAATAGTTTCCACGTCTGGATGTTTTCACGTAACCCTATTGTTAGCTTAGACTTTTGAAGAAAACAGGAGGATGTAATTTTGGAGAAATGCTTAGTTTTAGTCTTGTCACATTTTTTTTATGTTTTCTCATTTTTCTGACAATTGCTGTCACTGATACATTGTGTATATAAAATCCTATGGAATTTTTTGTACTCTTCTTCTGACTGATACCATTGTACAAAGTCATTCTAAAGCTTCTGTAAACTAAAAGATGTAAATGAGCTATTGTCAGTACTAAAACATCTGAACTTTTCCCCCAGGTTTTACAGATTCAGTATAATTTAAGGTAATAAACCCAATAAGCCTGAATGCTGAAAATCAATCTCATGCTTTACAAAGTATATATATATTTAAAGATGTCCACAGTTATGTAACATTATTGCCATATTTCTCACATTTGCTCCACCAACCACTTTTTTATGCTTGTGTTTAGTCAAATACTTTTCACATTGTGCGTAAAAATGTCTTAAAATTATTATGAACACGTATTTTCACATCATAAAACCGTTGTAGTTTAACAAAGGTGTACACTTCTTGGAGCTACTGTAAATTAAAACAAAGAAAACACTGAGTAAACTATAAAAATAATATTGTTTAATCTTTTCATGGAACTCAAGTTCCACTTTTTGACAAGTTTGACAAATCCATATTAGTATTAAAGAAGAAAGTAAATCAAGGTTTTTCATGCAGAAACATTTTGTTTAGTTTTTAATTGTGTACTTTAAGGCTTTTTTTTTTTTTGGTTGCATTTTTTTTTAAATTTTTTTCCAATCTTCTTGATTTATTGCCCTGGTGGCATTTAGGTCCTTGTTTCACAATTTATTTCACAAGTTTTTTTGGTAAGGTTTTTTTGTGTGTGTGTGTGTGTGTGTTAATTTTCATTCTAATCTGTCTTGGCTACATTCAACATTGATTCCACTGCTTTTCCTTATTTCTTGTTTTATTTTGAAAATCTCAACACCACCTTCTTTTTATGTACTTTCTGTTTCTGTCACTGCAAGTCTCATGCTGATTAATACCACAAATAGTACAGGGGTTCCTTATTTTTAACCTGAATACATTGTTACTGAGCCCACGCTCTCCTTTTTCCTACTAGATCACAACAGAAGTATCATCTGGGGATTTTTGTACTGGTGATAAAAATAGCCGATTATGAACAAATCAAAAAATGGTGTGTTGTTTCTAGGTAAAAGAAAAAATATGTTTCTACTGCACGTCTACTATAGTTCCTCAAACAAATTAGACTTTGTCACTGTGTACATATATGTACATTTAAGCCTCCAGGTTCAAAGATACTCAGATAAAAATTAATCTGTTAGTTTGTTTTTTGTTCAAGAAAACAGCGGGGAGATAGGGAAGAGTGGGGTAAGTTAACCCGCACCCTCAACATGTTGCCATAAATTCTGCAAATATCCACTTTTCTAATGCATTTTTTAAATTTTTTTGCTTGTCAAAGTAAATATTTTATATTTCAGCAGTTATCACTGTTACGTGAAAGGAAATTTAAACTGATATAAAAATTTATGCCATAGATGTTGACAGTTTGCCAGCATTTTAAGCCATTTAGCTAAAGATCTGTTCGAATTGCTAAGCTAGGTCATTTTTTCTCCAAAGTGGTGGCTGTGGGTCAAACACCTTGGGGATAAATTGAGTCAGTGCTTCCAAGACCTGTCTCCAAGTAAAAAATGTGAACTGACATTTGAATTAGCAAACAGAAACATGATTCTGTTTCATGTTTGGGAGGCAAATCATTGTGTTGGTGTTAGAGAGCATGTAGGTGGATAGCCGCTGAGGTGGTCATCATTCTGGAAGGTTCTCCTCTCTCCAAAGCCCCTAGGCCAGGGATGTCAAACTCCAGTCCTCAAGGGCCAGTATCCTGCAACTTTTAGATGTGCCTCTGCTGCACCACACCTGAATATTATAATTAGGTGATTAGCAAGGCGCTGGAGAACTTATCTGCACAAGGAGGAGGTAATAAAGCCATTTCATTCCAGTGTTTTGTACCTGTAGCACATAGAAAAACTGCAGGACAGTGACCCTTGAGGACTGGAGTTTGACACCTGTGCCCTAGGCCCTTCCTCCCTGATCGCTCAGTTTAGCCAGCACCAGGATGAGTCTGCATGTTTCCAAACTTCTTCCATTTAAGAGTGACGGAGGTCACTGAGCTCAATGGGATCACCAAAGCAGCAGAAAATATTTCTGAATCCTTCTCCCAATTTGTGATTCAAGACAATCCGGTCTCTGAGACCTAAAGACAATTCCTTTGATTTTATGCTTGGTGTTTGACCTCTGACCTGACATGTGTGTGGCTTTCCACATAAAGTCCAATCAACTGAATTCACCACAGGTGGACTGTAGAAAGATCTCAAGGATGATCAGTGGAAACGGCTCAATTTTGAGCTTCGTGACAAAAGGCTGTGAACACTTACGGAAATGTGTATTATAGGATTTCTAGTTTTAATAAATTTGTCAAACACTCCAGTTTCATTTTGGTATATTTGTATGTGGAATTGGAATAAAACTGTAATGTAACAAAATGAATATATTCCAAATGCACTGAATATTGAGATAAAATGACTGTGACATGATTTTACAAATTCTACTTTGAATACTGACAGCTGTTTAATGAGATAAAGCAGTATGTATGAACAAATGCTAAAACTAGCTGACATTTCCCTTCAACAAAAATTAAAGTCCATGTTATATATTTTTTCCATGACTTCTGTCAAGTCCCTTCCACATTTCACTAATTTTATTGAGTTAAAGATTTACTTGCAAGTTTGTGGAGCTAAAGAAGTTACACAAACAACTGTGCAGCTAACCTGCTAGCTAACTCTGCCATGTTGTTCATATCTGGCTTAAAGCTTGTGTTGTGCCTAAAAAACATCACTACAGTGGCTGTTACATACAACAGGTTATTTTCTGTTGTATGTTCCACTTTTGCTTTTACATGCACACACTATAGCGACGAGTGGTATAAAGTATTATTTCGCATTTCACTGAAATGTGAAGACATATTGGAATCCTAAATCCTGTTTGGTATATTAAAAAGCCCCTTCACTGGATTCCAACGAGGTTCTGCATACTGTAGAAACTATCACTTCTCTTGGGTTGCTGACGCCCACAGCTCCCATCTTCTGCTGTCTGCAGTAGAAACCACAGGAAGCTGTCAGGGGGGGTGAAGGCTTGTTTACATGTAATTCCATTAGTGAGAGCTCAGACGGCAGTGAGGCTTAGCACCAGATTTGATCTCTGCGTGCTCTTCTAACTGTACCTACTCTACAGTGACCACCGAGCCACAATGAGGAGCCTCTCTGTCCTCTGCTGTCTTTTTACAGGTATGTAGTAGTTATACACCACAGAAATGTAATTATTGTAAATAATTTTAAAATGCTCAGCTGAAGCCTAACATAACGTAAAATGATTTTCACAGTGATGGCGACACTTGGAGCCGAGATCAACGTTGAGGGAATTGAAGGGGGAGAGGTGTCGTTCAAGTGCTCTCACAAACTGGCACATAACAACAAAAAGTACTTCTGCACAGACCCGTGCAAAACCAGTGAAGACATTCTGGTTGACGTGTCCCCTGGTAAGATTGCCACCTCTGGAAGGATAACTCTGGTGGACTCTGAGGACGGCTCCTTCACGGTTAAAATCACACAACTTCTTCTGTCAGACGCACACGTGTACTGGTGTGCCGTGATCAGGTCCATCAGCAACACGTACACGTCGGTCAACCTGACTGTACATAAAGGTATGTTTCGTCTTTAGTGTAAACCAGAGACTTCTGTTTTCCATCTATCACTGCTTGTTGTTAGTGTTGGATTTGTATACATGTCTACGTGTTTGAGCAATTAAGTAGGAAATATATTTTAGAGAACGACTAAAAATCTGAAAAATAAATTGGGCTGTCCTGCTAGTTCGTGAATAGTCTTTCTGGAAACCAATTTTAAAAAGTATGCAACACCTCTTAGCAGAACTGAAGTTCCTTTAAATGCTTTGGTTTGTCTGAATAGAAATTGTCTCAACCAGTTTTATGATAAGTTGTAAAACTTAAAAAAATAAAAAATTTGTTCTGATGGATAAATATTTTATCTATCCAGGGGAACGATCAATCTCACGCTTAAGGAAGCGATGACATTGTGGAAGTTTGTCACTCAATTTATTTTATTAATCAAATTACATCAAATATTATATTTTACAAATATTACCAAATGCTATAACTGAGTGAATGAAATGCACTCACAAAAAACCCTACACAATTTGTATATCACTACAAAAATCAAGAGGATAGAGTTTTCTGAATAAGAATTGTTTGAAATAAAGTTTGAAAATATTATCATTGGTCCTAGTTAAAAAAAAACATCACACTTTTATTGACAGATTGTCCCTTTCCTGGAAGTTTTAATGCAGGTGGGTTTAAAATTAGACCTAAATTCTAAGACCAATTTTGAATTTGACTGGGGACATGAATTTGTGGCTTTAATTCAAAATTTCAAAACCACTTGGCCACCACAAAAAAAATCCACATCAGAACTCAACAGAGGACGTCATAACATGGTCTGAAATGAGGTTATTGGGTCATCCCTTTCTTAGAACCGACTTTGGACTGTGGTATGTGCAGGACACCACACACTGTGAAACCTTGCTGCTGGTCCAGCCAGTCGATTGGACCCAGTTTGCATCAATCTGGAGCCAAATTAAGAATTATTTAAAAAAAAAAAAAAAGGAACTATGCTGGTTAAACCGAAGTTTGTCTCTCTCATTGAATAAAAGGGGAATAAAAGAAAACCTTGTGAGATGTAAACAAAAGCAAATGAAAGTGACTGATTTGGACTGTTTGATAATTCAGCCTGGTTGAATCAGGCAGAATGCTGTGTGGATTTTTTTCTTCCCTTTATCAATCAGAATATCCAAAACCAGCAGAAGCTGATGGTGTCTGGGGCAGAAATGTCACCCAGCATGATAACAAACCAGTAATAAATCTGATTTATTTTTGAATGCTCTTTTCTGACATAAAAAACTGACAGGATGAATCAATATAATCTCTGCATTCAAGGTACATACTTCATAATTGAGAAGGTTTGCACATTCAAGATGAACATTATTATTATTATTATTTTAGAATTGAACACAATGATCGTTGACTTCTAAAAGTTGCAAATATGAAAACTTTTACATTAATTTCTAAGTAGGCAAAAATACAATCATTTAGGTTTTGTCAGAATTAGAAGATTTAGACCATGAGACACAACTAATGTTCATGAGACTAATTATGGTCTATGTGGTGTTGTAACATAAATATATTCATATTCAATAAATTACTGTACTGTTTAAATCTTTATTTATTTCACTAACTCATTCCACAAAGAGAAACAGATTATATAAATTAATAGGAGACTGGTTTTAACAGAATTTAAGTGAGGGGTATTACATCGGACCAGTCAAAACATTTTTCATACAGAAATATCGACTTAAAGAAAAGTACACTTAACACCTTCTTCTGAAAACCTTCTTTTGTTTCACTCTTCTGAACAGCTTTTAAAACAACGGTTCCACCCATTGTTTCTTCCTCCTGGTTTCCGACCGTCACCAACTCAACACAACTGACAACCCGCATGGGAACAAATGCGACAGGAAACATCTTAGAAGGTAGGAGAGCCTGTAATTTAATTTCATACGCGAGTCCCTGTACATTAAAATAATCAACACCTAATTCATGATCTCTGCTTGCAGTGATAAACAGCACCACTCCAACAGCCTCAGCCTTGACCAACATCAGCCTCAGTGAGTATCTCTCTACTCATCTGTTAAACAGTGTGTGCATGAGAACAATCAGATAACGTATTATATTTTTTTTTATCTTGCATCTGATCAGACCCTGTGCTGTTCGCTGCGGCCGGGACCGCTGCTACACTCATAATCTTCACCCTGGCAGCGTACATCAGGAAACGCCGAGAAATGTCAAAACCTCAGCTCCACCTTTGCCTCGACAACAAAGAACCCAGGAGTGAGGTCAGGAAGTCTCCTCACAACACACTTAAGCAACAGACTTGTTCTAAACAGCCGATTAATCAGAGCTGACAGAGCTGCTTTCTTTTCCTGGTTGCAGGGGTGGAACATATGAAACGGGTTTTTCCAAAAGCAAAATCTCTCTCTCTCTTTAAATCTGACTGTTTTTTGCGTAGGGGTGTTTTACCACCACATCTACTGTCAAAGTGTCAAATGGGTGTGGAACCTCAGGGAGGAATAGTTTGACATTTTAGAAAACATTTTGTTTATCCCACATCTAATGGAGGGATCAAGCATTTCTACAGTTTAACACCTCTGTCACACATCTGCTGGGGGTACAATACAATTTGACATTTTAGTAAAACAATCACTCTCTGTCAGTCACTCACTCCTACATTAACAAATAGTGTGACATAAACAACGTGAAAGAAAAAAGCTAGCCGAGAACTGAGCACTAAAACAAAATAAAACAAGTGATGAGTCTGCAGTTCTAGATTAATCCTGGGGTCTACTAGGGCTGTAGTGATACAATAATCTCACGATACGATATGATACACGATATTCTGCTCACAATACGATATATATTGCGATATTCAGCAAACAATACAATTCAATACACTTTTGCAATTTTCTGAAAGATTTTAGAGGGACAGAGTGATTTTGGTGACATTTTGTGACTTAGAGTTGGATTGAATTAATTTAACTGAAAATTGATTAAAAGTACCAACTACACAATACCTCGCTCTAGTTGGACATGGACACAGACTTAAAGTCGACAGCTGGACAAAATGAATCAAAGTGGTGAGAAAACATGTTAAACATGTTTCTTTTAACTGAAACAGTACAAACTGTAGCTTACATGCATTTGTAAAGTAAATAAAGTGCACCAAGTACCCTGCTCTGAATAGTTTGATACCTTTTTAACCTTCGCACTTAACATCTGAAGGAACCACTCTAAGCCTGATGACCTAATCACTCTCCCAGCGAAGCAAGCAGTGAGTGAGCAAGGTGATAGTTGGATGTGTCGATACTTGCGGATGAATATCGATTTTTTTCTAGGAAAGAAAATATCGATATATATCGCAATATTGATATTATTACACAGCCCTAGGGTCTACCATTGATGATGACTGAGGAAGTTATCCGAAATGACTCCATGGTTTTCTAGTGACAAAAAAATTTCTTAACAATCATGACTCATTCTCTCCTTCATTTGGCTCAGACACAGAGGAAAACAATACAAAAATAATGATCATAGAGGGCTATTATTCAATTAGTTAAGAAAGTGGCATTCAGATGTCTGACTATGAATTCACAAAAGGTATAAAAATAAGAAAAAGAAAAATACAGAGAAACTCTTTGGGGAAAAAAAAATATCTTACCATCAAACATTTATGCCAACATTCTGAGGTCTGGCAACTGATGGTGCTTTAAGATGAATGCTATTGAACTCCTTCAACGTGTTTGCTGTTAAATGATCCGGAGGAAACAAATGTTCCTACAAGAGAAGCTGTTGTGAGATCTCCATTAAGCAATGGATTTTATGTCAAGAAAACGTTTTGGTGGTGACCACAAACAGACGGAGCCGTTACAGACAATCCAAAAGTGTTGTAGTCAAGACCNGTGTCTTTTCTTTTGTTTGCATGTTTTCTCTTTTGGTGCGCATTTGCACCTGTCGGCCACCGTAAATTTCTCTTATCTGTCTCTCTCCTTTTTTTTTCCAGCACAATCCCGTTTGCTTCTGCGCTCTCTGCTTGCTTTACGCTCTCTGCTTCTTCTCTCTCTCTCTCTCACAGAACGCAGCAACCCGATTGGCTGAAACTAGTCACATGGATTATACATAAATGTAACTCTTCAGAATAAGAGAATTCGCTGACAAAGCAAAACTGGTTTATAGTTTCTCTAATCAATTAAAATATAAAAAATCAAAATACAGCAATTTTAATGTCTCTAATTGTTGCTCTTTTTTATATATATTTTTAAATTTTTTTAAGATCGATTAATTCCCTATTTATTATCCTATTTATTTATTTATTTCCTATTTATCTAAATTACTATTATTTTTATGAAGAGGCTATTTCAACCTGGGTTACACGTACACGACAGCTCTGTCACCAGAGGAGGAGAGTCTAGGAAGCTGCTGACTGTTGACATTGTGACCTCACAGCCTGTCAACATGGAGAACCAGGCTCGTCTCCACAGCAGAGACCTGTGTAGAACGTGGAGCACCGGCAAAGCATCTGCTCAAGGAATGTTGTTCAGCCCAACAACAACAACGGCTGGACGTGGGAAACGGTCTCCACTTGTAGGCAACCACCCTGGGTGGAAGGAGCAGCAACACCGGAACCATCAAGCATCCAAGGTCAACAGAGAGACCATCAGGCAGATTATAGGATAACCAATCAGTTAAATAAGTCCTTATTGATACCCTCTGAATTTTCCTTGAACTTAATCTTGCAGTCTGAGAGTTGATTCCATAGATTATACAATTTGAGCTTTTAATGATAAGAATAAGTCAAACTAATTATTAAAAAGGAACTGAATCGATTAGACTGGATTTAAGAGTGGGTGTTAATGCTGTTTTTATTCTAGTGGGATTTCCCTCATTCTAGCTCAAAGGTTTGCTGATTAACACCTCGTCTAAGTTGCTTTTAAGCTAAGCTCACGTATTCTATCAAATAGTGGAGATAATGAGTTCTCTGGTAACAGAAGGTTATCAGAGAATACTGGGGGCAGATATTGTTCCTTAACTAGTGGAGTAAAAATGAATAGAGAAATGAATGGATGGGTAAAAGATTCAGATGATAAAGCTGCTCAGGTGAACCTGACGAGGATGGGTGTGAAGTTACTATCTTAGAGACTAGGATAACTTTTGAGGGTGGGGGGGAGCAGCAGGTTAAAGGACAGAACAGAGCATACTTGGTTCTAGGAGCTGTGTCACAGTAATGCTTTAACGTTAAACAGAAGATGTTAAAAAAACAGAGCAATTTGTAAAAGACCCTGACTAAATTTAGTCCTCAGCATGGTAATTCTATGAGGCATTATACTCAGGACAATGCTGGGAGATATATGAATCAGAAATTGCTTTGGGAAAACTCAAAAGTTTACTTCTTTGAATTCTGCAGTAGGTGTTCCATTTGTAACATTTCATCAACAGACAGAGTGTACACTTCACCCCATTTTGTCTCCTTGTATCTTATTTAAACACATGTGGGGGGGGGGGGGTTGAGATTTTGCATTAAGGTTTAAATATCATAGGTTTTCTGTTTGATTGATCATCAACTCATTCCTATAACTAATACTGTGGATAAGATAAGCTTATCTTTGGCATCAATCGGAGTTTGTCGTATTTGTCAAATGGTGCACATCCCGTCAGCAATACATTGTGAAAAGAAGTGTTACATATTTAGACCAGGACAATTGACTCGGCCTCAGCATGACAGCGCAAACGCAGGACCAAGATTTGATTCCATGCCTCATATGATAAGGAGTACTAATTGATTCCACCTTTACACCTCTGTCCTTTCAGGAGCCGAGGGTCGGTCCCGTTCCAGCCACCATTTTCCGATGAGGGACACCTGAACACCTTCAGGACAGGAGGAGTGAAACCTGGAGAGACGGTATGGTGAACCACGGAGAGGAAATATGGCTGATTTTAAGTTCCTAACTTATTCAGAACTGCTGGGAACTGGAGTAGATCTCTCCTGATACTAGGCCATTAAAGGTCAAAATGATAGCTTTTATTGAAAATATAAGTTGTACAGGGAACAGGTTTCGTGCAGTTAACAATTTACACGTTTGGATAATAAACCTTGTTTATGTCTGCGTTAAAGAAACTTGGGCCCAGCAACCTAGCGGCACAATGGAGTTTGAATTAGATGTTTGGTTTGACAAATAGTCGCTGCCACAGGCCACATAAATCCAAGGTATGACAAATAGTCGCTGCCACAGGCCACATAAATCCAAGGTATAACAGGTAGACGATGCCCAGAACAGCAAGTAGTTTTAAATGCCAGCTAAGCCCTGATCTGTGGTGTCTGAGAACTCCACCATGTTGTAGTTTGACCATCGGTCTCTGCAGTTCCAGAGAGGAACACAACTACCATGTGGATGAGACACACAGGGACAGAGATTAAATTCAGACTGTTTGAGGCAGTTAGTTTTCTACACAACGTGATCAGATCCGCTACATTTGTTCAGAATCTGTGAGGGTGATCAGAAAACCGTTTGACGCACATAAGAGGGCAATTACTTGTCTCCTATGGTGCTGCTATTTGTGTCTGTAGCTCGGTTTGTATTAACCTGAGAGAGGAACAAAGCAAGGGCCAGGGAGATCCTTTATACAGGCTTTTATTCTGAAATTTATAGTAAGCTTAATTTTGAATGGCCACAATAGTCCAAAGTGCAGCAATGGTTGGGTCGAGCCAGTCCTACAACACCCAGAAGGTTCTGCCCTGTCTGTAGTTGCAACATACTGTTCATCCCCCTCATGCAGTGACTAGGAGTTCCATATTATGTAGTTCTTTGACTTCCAACTCAGCCCTCCTCTATGATAACTGGATGACCCCCCATGTTGCAGCATTCTGGACCACCTGCAGACGTGAGGGCAGCAACAGACTGACTCCCAGGGAAAGTGAGTTACATTAATCCAATCGAGTTAAAATAAAAGTGTGAATCAATTTTCCAAAATGCTGCTTAGAAAGAAAGGGTTTCACTGATGCCAGTCGCCTTGAATGATAAAAGCTGGACTTAATCATGGCTATGACTTGGCCGTCCAGTTTGAAATCAGTCTACCTTTAAAACAAGATTTGTAACAACAGGTTGAAATGAATCTCCAAAGGTCCCAGGTCAACAGAGGAGGGCTCACCGGAACCACTGGGTCCAAATAGCCTCTGTTTTCCTTTCATTAAATTAAGGTTCGAGGCCAGCCAAGTTTTAATATTGCCTAGACATGCCAGGAGATGTTTGATGTTATGGAAGTCCTTCTGCTTCAGGGGTAAATAAATTTGCCAATCGTAAGTATAACAATGGGACGAGGTCCCATGTTTCCTGAGGACAGAACCTAGAGCCAGTAAATAAAGTGAGAGAAACAGAGGGCCCGGAATTGAGCCCTGCTGGGCCCCATATGGCATTGAGGCAGCAGATGGTTCAGAGTCACTGATATTCCTTGAGAGGGTTCAGTCCTACAGGTGGGTCCAGAACCATTAAGTACGGTGGCACCAATACCTACAACATTATGTAATTGCGATATTAAAATGTCATGGTCTACTGTATCACAGGCAGCAGTTCGGTCAAGCGAAATCAGTACAACATGGTGGCCAGAATCGCATGTAAGAAGGATGTCATTGAAGACTCTTATAAAAGAAGATTCTGTGCTACAAAGCCTGGAGGTTTTCCAGTCAGGGGTCAGAGTCAGGAGCTGCGATAAGGGCCCTGGTACTACCAACCCCCTCAATAAGAAATGCGGCAAATCAGCACATACGTCGGGAGAAGCCTCCAGACATGTATTCTGTGAATATTGACCCCAGAGTCAGTGGTGTTAAATAAAATACACATGTTATGGCTGTTTGAGAGAATGAAATTTGCCAAATATTCCCCTTTTGCCTCTTGAACCGTTCAAAACAATGATTGTGCCTAGAAAGCTCAATATTGTAAGGACATTGAAAGAAGATGTTGAATGCATCAACACTTATCTTTGTAGAAACAAGGATTGTGAGAAGGGAGGCTTTTCAGATCACCCTTTCCTCCTAAACTAAGGAGAGCCTCCTAAAGTTTAAACTGAATTATTGTTTTCATTAATGTACCCACTTTGGGGGATTGAAAATGTCTTTTTGATTTTAAACAAAGTCAGAAAATGAAAGCAATCTCCCGTACATTCTGATTTAGTGAGGGACACGTCCGAAGTGTCCACCACAAAGTTGATTATTGCACCAATTTTCAGGCAAATCAAATTGGTGCGTTTCACCTGTGTTGTCACTCTGCAATGCACCGTAATTGAATGTATTTATATTTTCATGCGTTCAAAGGATTGACCTGTTTCCTGGCTTACTTTTATTGTATAAATCATGTGGTGCGACCGATTAGAAAGCATGTTTATTGAATTAAAATAGAGTATCTAGCATCTGGAGCACAAATGTTAACCCCTAACACAGCATCCTTAATTGACAAGTACTTGTTTATAACACATTTGATGAAATGGTGAAGACGAATAGAGGTCAAATCAATTACACATGGAGTTTGAAAGGTTTATTGGGGTGAAGACTCTCATAATTGGCAGAAAAATAAAAATAAATTTATAAAATAGGTGTTTAGTGTATCATGGAAAACACCTTTTTTGTAGACAAGTCACGGTCGCACCACATGACATTATAAAACCACAGCCAAATTATATTGATGGAAAACCCCTGAAGAGGTCTAATATGGATGTGGAATTATGATTCCTGTATGCACAACATTACAAATGTTTTATTAATTGTAATGGATATAAATATTTTAAAGTTTTAATTTAGCTTGGTGGAAATCCTAATACATCAATGACCCATCAACACTTACCTTTGTAGAAATAAAGATTGTAAGAAAAGAAGCTTTTCAGATCACCATTTCCTCCTTTGCCCAAAGGGTGAGCTTACAAAGGTTGAGACTGATAAACCAAGAAGGAAAGCAGGCTAGCAGAAGAGCAGGAGAAATCCATAACTGGACCTTCACAAGAACTAGCAGAAGGATGCAGAAAAGCATTTTCAAATGTGGCTGCATCAACAAACAACATAAACAGGTGAGGTCCCTGGGCTTATGGAGTCGTATGAACTAAAAGAGCAACCTGTTATTCTAATGCAGTTGGAAGTCACTGCAAATGTAGGCCAGAAAGTTGGCATTCTGGAAAAATAAAAATAAAAAATTGAACCTAGAAGGTGAGAACGCAACACTGCTTATTCACGGTGTTGAGGGAAATGTCGGTGATTATTTACCATTATTATTATTTTATTATCACTCATTGTTTCCATTTAGTCTGCATTAAGTCTGCCCGGATACGAGTCACACAAAATGGCCGAAAATGCTTTCTGATTGGTTGCTTCAGACATGTGGTACGTTTGAGGGCATAGGAAAAAAGGATTTCATGTCGCATTCATTCACTTTTGATCATGAAACGTAACATATTGCAATTCACAAAGCCACCGTTAACACGATGGGACATATTTCTGGTTTTATTTCAGAGTAAATGTAAAACAAAATCAGTATAATAACACTACTTTTATAAAGTTAGAGGTCTCTAATGTCCCATGGACTTGAACTCAATCTTTCTCCTACGGCCTTACTTTACTTTGAATGGCGGAGGAGTTTATGCCCGCTCCAGAGCAGGCGTAGACTTCTGAGGGTTGAGAAGATGGCGGCTTGTAAATATTTGTCGCTAACAGGTAAAGCTAACGCTGCATAACACAAAGCCCATAGTCACCACCCCACTCCGGATCAGCCCAATAACACCGGAGACACGGATTGTAAATAAAGGAGTCCTCCCTTAGTTATTTCCATGGAATTACTCCTGTATTCAGCCTGAGGAGCGAGTTTTTTTTATGGCGACGAGTGAGCAGACCGGAGCCAGTACACACCGCTGCAAGCAAGCAAGCACCGTTACACCACCGCCCCAGCTCTTCACAAGAAACATGCAAAGGTAATAAAACGAAATAACACGGGAACCCAAGGGACACGGTCGTATTTTCTAAAAGCAACAACTTTGAACCTGAACGGTTAGCTGAATCGGATCTGATACCAAAGCTGCGCTACTGCTTAGCCATGACGCTTGTTGTGCTCCGTCATGCTTCGGAAGCTAAAAACCCGAACCGCAACCTCCCCCTGATGTTAGCGACAGTGGAAAATAAGATAAAAATAAGGTAGCAGACATTGTCCGTTAGAATGTTTCACCCAAACCGCACATTTTAACTGGAATAACGTCCGATAAAACTGCCCAATTAGCATAAGCTAAAGTTAACGTTAGCCACAAAGTTTAAGTAGAAAACTCGCCTTTGTATCGCTGATTCCACAACGAGGCGTACATCTTTAAAAACTTTCTCCAGCTGACCTGTCCGGGCTTCGGATCAGTGCAAAGACCTTAGCCAAGCCCTTCAAACACTCCTTTTACAGGACGTGTCTTGTCCCCCGTCAGTTAGCTGCTCGTTGCCGTTACTTACCGCGGCTGCTGGCACCAGACTTGCCCTCCAATGGATCCTCGTTAAAGGATTTAAAGTGTACTCATTCCAATTACAGGGCCTCGAAAGAGTCCTGTATTGTTATTTTTCGTCACTACCTCCCCGAGTCGGGAGTGGGTAATTTGCGCGCCTGCTGCCTTCCTTGGATGTGGTAGCCGTTTCTCAGGCTCCCTCTCCGTAATCGAACCCTGATTCCCCGTTACCCGTGGTCACCATGCTTCACTGGTGACCAAAAAGAGTCCACTTCTCAACCTCAGGAGACAGTGAAAGAGAAGAAATGGCCATCTAAGAGTAAACATATCAAGAAAACACAAGGAATATGGGAGGGTGACAACAACAACAAAATCATGTCATATGGGAATTGGATGTATGACCTAGGCCTAATAGGTCAAAACAATTCCTCCAGAAACCACTCCATGGATCACCAAAGAAAGAGTCCACTTTCAACCTCATGAGACAGAGACACAGAAGAAACAGCCATCTAAGAGTAAACGTGTCAAGAAGACTTGGTGATGGCTCAGTGACATCTTTACCACAACTGGTCACTGAAGAAGAGTCAGTCCTTGAAACACCAGAGACAGTAGATCCACAATTGAAGAAACAGCCATTAAATGACGAGGAGAAAGCAAAACAAATCTCACTTTTCCCGAACCAGTCAACATCCAGGTGGAGAATTTACCTGACGTCTCTAACAAGCAAACCCAAGAAAATGTTATCGACCTCCAACAGCATGTACAAGTCCTGCTTCAACAATTGCAGAAAACAAAGGCATCCCTATCCGAGGAAATCGAAAAGAGAAATTTGGCAGAGAAAAATTATGAATGCCGCTTGACACAGCGCCAACTTTATGAAAAGATAAATACTAAATTGAAGGAAAACGTGGTGAACACAGTGCCCTCAGCAGGTATGCTTCTATATTAGGTTGACAATTATTCAGACATAACAGTACCCGAAAGAAATAAGAACAGATACCAAGACTTTATTTTAGCTTAAGGATGTGCTTAGATCAAATGCACCTAACAAAGCATCTGCCTCTGTTGACGGAGAATAAACTGTTATTTTAACACAACATCAGTTTTAGCATCCCAAAAGCCACAAAGGTTTCACTTTGGTTTAGCTTTATGTGAAAGAGGAAGGCGTTTTTGAACAGGACCAGAAAAGCACCTGACTCAAGCAGAAGATTTTGCCTCCAGGTTGGTGTGGACGTGTGACAGTGACGGTGTGAATTGATGCCAAACTGGAAATGCTAGGAGAAATGGGGATCTCAGGGAGAACATCTCTAGTTCTAGTCATCTTCATTACTTTTCTACAAATCCGAGGTAAGCATTTTCCTCTCTACTTAGACTTTTTAGTCAGAATTTCCGACACTGATTAACATCTTGCTGAAAGCTTTGCTCACTTGACTTAATTTATATCAGATACTCTTTAAAACAATATTTTTTTTCCAGCTCTGATGTGTGACAAACCCACAGTTGTTTCTGGCACTGAGGGTCAAATGTTTGACTTCATATGTGAGTATCCAAGCGACAGCAAAAACAACACGAAACACTTTTGCTGTTTAGACATTGATGAGTCCTTCGGTCAGGTCGTACGAACTTCCAAACACAACGAGTGGACAAGAAAAGGACGTGTCTCTCTTTACGACAACACTACAGCTGGCTACTTTATCGTTAGGTTGGATAAACTGTATTTAAACGACAGCGGGAAGTACCATTGTGGTGATTTTGGGAGCAGTGATCGCATCATGAAGATACATCTGCATGTCTCCCAAGGTAAAGTTCAAAGCATCAAATCACAACAGAATATTGAACCTTAAATTGTGCCGATTTCAGATTATAACTCAACATTAAATGTGTTTTTGCTTTTGTCAGAAATTATTGGCATGCAACACACCACATACAAAGTCTGCTTGTAACATGTTCAGCTACATTTCACCAGCCAACGTGAGAAACATTCGCTGTTGACCTGCTGCGGTTTAGAAATGACAGGCAGCACAAGCCATAAATGAGAACAGGGTATTATTAGTTTTCCATGTTATCTTCTCCTTTTCAGAAGTTTCAATTTCTGTAGCAAAAGGCCGGCAAGACCACGTCGACATGGAAATGAGAACAATTATATTTTACTTGGTTAAAAAAAAAAAAAAGTGGCATAAGAAATGCTGCCTTTCTGTTGCTAAATTAGCTCTGTATGTTTTTGATGTTTTTTATTCAGTACCTCTGATGCTTAGGCTATAAAGAACAAGGGACATAGTTTCAAAAGGATGGGATTTTTGGCTTTCAACATGCATAAAAGCTGGCAGAGACATACCAAGATATAACTTTGGCACCTGTGTTGGTGTGATTCATAAAATCCCACTGACGCACATGGAGGTTTGTGGTCGTGAGGTGACTAAATACGAAGGAGGTCAAGCTAGATGAATTGTTCTTGGTTTAAATAAGCCAAAAACAATCTCATGCTGCTGTTGTTACCGTTTCTCTGTGAAAATAACATGGGTACATTTGATATTTAAAAAAATATTAGCAATTCATTGAAACACTAAACTTTTAAACTTCAAATTAATCCCTGAGTTCATGAAGCTTTCAGCCGATACACGTCAAATAAACATTGTTTTGTGTGAAATTCAACTGGAAATGAGATACAGTAAAGTTATTTACAGGCTCCTCCTCTGTACTTAGAGCTACAGTATGTCACTTTTATAAAGAATATGTTTTTTACATGTTCGTTAAAACTGTCACCATGTCATGACAGTTTGTTATGAGACAGATAATCTGTGAAAAGCTCAATATCCTCCACCTCCTCGCTGAGCTGCGGTTACCGTCTAAGTGCACTGCTCTGATTCAAAACAACACGGCAGATCCGGCAGGCCCAAATGAACTCTGTCAGATTTAATTTCAATACTTTTAAGGTGTCTATATGGGTCAACACCAGAGAGAGTTAATTTAACTCCTTTTGGAGAGTTGGTATCTTTAACTCTAATTAAGTGTCAAATACCAACTCTGTGTGGAGACAGGTCCTCTCTGCACTCCACCAAAGGGCTGTCCACTCACTAACAAAGATTGTCTTGGGGTTGTTGGGCTGTTCATGAAGTTTGGCNAAAGAAAATATCGATATATATCGCAATATTGATATTATTACACAGCCCTAGGGTCTACCATTGATGATGACTGGGGAAGTTATCCGAAATGACTCCATGGTTTTCTAGTGACAAAAAAATTTCTTAACAATCATGACTCATTCTCTCCTTCATTTGGCTCAGACACAGAGGAAAACAATACAAAAATAATGATCATAGAGGGCTATTATTCAATTAGTTAAGAAAGTGGCATTCAGATGTCTGACTATGAATTCACAAAAGGTATAAAAATAAGAAAAAGAAAAATACAGAGAAACTCTTTGGGGAAAAAAAAATATCTTACCATCAAACATTTATGCCAACATTCTGAGGTCTGGCAACTGATGGTGCTTTAAGATGAATGCTATTGAACTCCTTCAACCTGTTTGCTGTTAAATGATCCGGAGGAAACAAATGTTCCTACAAGAGAAGCTGTTGTGAGATCTCCATTAAGCAATGGATTTTATGTCAAGAAAACGTTTTGGTGGTGACCACAAACAGACGGAGCCGTTACAGACAATCCAAAAGTGTTGTAGTCAAGACCCCCTAACTCGAGACCAAGACAAGTCCAAGACCAGAGTGAACCGAGACAGACTTTCCGGGTCCGAGACCAAGACCGAGGGAAGTCGAGACCGAGTCAAGACCAAGACCAGAGTGAACCGAGACCAAGACCAGACCAAGACTTTCAGGGTGTGAGACCAAGACCGAGGGAAGTCGAGACCGAGTCAAGACCAAGGCCAGCGCTAGTATGTGACAATAAAACGTGAAACATGATCAAAATCACTGAAATTGATCTGAAAGATCCACATTCACATTAAAACACCTACATATTTAACACACAGAGCTGGAATAAATATAAACATCTTTATTTAGTACTTCTGTGTATTAACCACAAAATTTCAAACAATTATTCAAAGTTTATCAGGATAGTATTTTCTCTGCCTTTCATGAACAGTACTATACATTTATGTTGTTTTTAAACGTGCTATTTCAAAACAAGCTATTTTAAAACCAATTTGTAAATGTAAAACTGAAAAAATGCCAATCATTTCTCTCGTTTCTCTCTCATATACAAATTAAAGCTGCATTTGTATATGAGACTGTAACTTTTTGTAACTTTTTACAACTTTTGTAACTTTTCTTAAATCTGTCACCATGTCGTGACAGTTTGTTATGAGACAGATAGTTTGTGGACAAAAAGATTGATCTCCTCCACTTCCTCCCTGAAATACTACTGCCATCTGCAGAAATACAAATCCCACTGAAATACGTGCACAAAAGTCTGGCTGACTTTTGTCAGAGCTAAAACCCTTAACCCAAACTGTGGATCCAGCATGGTAGCAAAGAAGTACGCATCATGGTTCCGCTGTCTTTGGCCATGTTTGTTTTTGTAAAGACTCCAGAAAATCTTTTCACCAGACACTGCTGGAGGGCTCTGACCAATGGCTGTCACTGCATTCAGGTCTCCTCCATCTAGAGGAGGTGAACCACCATATTAGTAGTCACTGATGTTTCCCCTTCTGTCAGCTCTGTTGCTTCAGCAAATGGAGAAAGGATTTCATATAGCTCCTTTAGCTGGTTCCACTCCTGCGCACTGAACACCACATCCTCATAGTCTTTGCTGCACATTTTACTGAGTGATTTGTGTTCTAGAGTTGTAAGGGCCTGTACTTGTTTAAATGTACTGTTCCAACATTGTGTGTTTGCAGTTGGAACAGTCTTATTGTTGCCAAACGCAGCCTCAAGCTGATCTTTAAATTGTGAGTTGCTATGTAAAACGGTTGCAAACTTTGACGTTTTTGGTATGGTGCGAGAAATGGTCTTGACCTCCTTCATACCATCAGACACAACTGTGGAAAGCAGGAAAGATGTTCACCGGATGACCACGGTAACTCAATGTCTTCCTCTGAGGACAAGCATGTCCTCCCACAAATGCTTGTCATCTAAATTACGGTACAGAACGTAACCATGAAAACGTTACATTATGTTGCTTCTTCGTGAGAAGTATTAGACAAGAACCCGAATATATTACGATTATCTAATAAAACACTCATCTTTCTGCTTCGCTTCCACCTACGTGCTGCAATCCACTCATGAAGAAATACGAAGAGCTGTAATCATGGAAACAGCGTTGTCAGCGTTGTCCGCCATGCGCAACACCCGAGTCAACACGTTCGCACCGCACAATAATTCAACGGACAAAGCTTTGTCATTGCAAATGCAAAATATTTGTCACTGCACCGCCCTATGGTTTTCAAATGTTACTTAATGACATTATATTGGCAGGGTTAGAGGAGAAGGACGTTAGTCAACATGTCACATGATTTTAAGTTTTTCGTGGGACAAAATTAAATTAAATCAAATCAGTAATGTCCGACATGTTTTCACAAACACTACTAGGCGACAATAACTTGTGCATAAGCTAGGTGGCAAATAGTTGACAAGAAAGGATAACATTCACCCTAAAACATATACAACTTTTGCTAACTTAATATAGATAGCTAATATTGTGTGATGGCCAGGTAGAAAAAATTTGATACCGAGGAGACATTAACGTTAACTAGCTAGCTTTCCCAACATCACATACACATAGCTTACCTTTCTTCGTGCTTCCTTTCAAGGTGTCAATGAAAGTTGGACGTAGTCCCTACCGTCTCTGATAGTGAAGCACTGCAGAACTTACGTTGCGCTGTTTCCTTTTTTCTCAATGTTGCTCTACAAATATATGCTTTGTGATTTAAGTAGCCGAATTTTATAACTGATGATTTGGCAGACATCTTACCCCGTCCTCAGACGACCACTTGTGGCTTTCAGTTGAAGTGCTGCAGCCCGCGCGCGGGTGAAAGGAGGTGGGCGCGACAGTGCTAACAAAAACATGTTTACCAATGAGGCACGTTATTGCTTGGATTTGAATCAGTACGTTTTGTATCCAATAAAAATAGGGATCTCAAAGAAACTGATAATATTCAGACAATTTAGTGTTATTTCCACAGTTGTGGTCTTGACCGGTCTTGAAATAAAATCTCGGGTACTACAACACTGCAATCCATTTATGGAAGTCTGAATCTGGTTTTGAGGATGTGACAAAGGTTTATCTTTTGGTTTAAAAACAAAAAAAATCAAAATGATCTATTTCCTCTGAAAAACAATGGACCAAGACCAGTTTTCATTTCTTTACTTAGTCCCTCTTTGTAAGGTTTCCTGGCTGTAAAATATGTTTAGTTTTTACTTTTTAAGCATGTTTCATTTGTGGGTTTATTCATTCAGAATCATTTTGAAGCAAAGAAACTGAAAACAGGAACAGCTTCCTTCACATTGTTTTGCCCATGTATAAAAAAAGCTCAGAGTATAATACATCTCATGTATTAATTCATATAGCTGGGAACATCTGCATGCACTGAAGTCTGTCACCTCATAATTTTTGCTTAGTTTGTAAACAATTTCATGGAGCTGTATGCTAAAACATTGTTCCATACCCCTTTTTTGCCACAAATAGATGGGGAGAAACTTTTAGAGCATTAAATGCAGTTTAGCACTAAATATGAACTAACATGAAAAAAAGACACTCAACTGTAGTATCAATGGAAATAATATACTGTTTAAGTCCAAACGTCTCAATTCTGGATTTAAAAACAGAACAAGAACTACTGAGAAAAGAACTTATAAAATGTAGTAGTTTTAGTTAGAATGGTTTTCAATGGTTTTACCTTTCTGTTCTCATCCCACCTCAGAACAGATGCAGAAAATAGCTTTCATGCATATGACCACAGCATGATGCTGGTCATTTAAATCAGTGGCAATAGGCCTGACCAAACTAAATAATCTGTGTTTCACTTTATGCAGGTGAAATTTATTGTAGCAAGCAATTAATAATTAAAGGTCACTGGGCCGGGAATCAAACCTGCAACAGCCGTGTTGAGGACAAAGGCCTTCATATGTGGGTTGTGCTTAACCCCTGCGCCACCACAGCAAACCCCAGTAATCTGGCTTTTTAATGTTTCTTTTGGAGAAACAGCTTCCTCCTCACCGATTGGTCTTTCAGTCCATGTTGGTACAAGACACGTTTCACTGTAAACAATGACTTCTTTTAAATTGGTTCTCTGTGTTTCCAAATCAGATTTTTGTCTTTTGACTCGTCATCAGCCAGTTTGCAGCGACTTACCCCTTGTGATGTTGTCAGACACCTTACATGGATTAGTTTTAGTAAATGTGTGTTACTTTCACATGACTTTCAAAGCATTGACTTGTGGGAGATTAGAGCATGTTGCAGTTCTCCAAAACTGTTTTGCTCATGAACAGGATTCAGATTCTGAAATTTTATTTCTTTATTCGAAGAGGTTCTTCACAAAACAAAACTTTGTCTGCATTTTTTTTTTTTTTTTGTGGAAAATGACAATCACCCAAGATCAGCTATAAGATTTACGCAGCACATAATGATTAGGTAAATTATAGGTTTAATGTACAAGCAATTGTACATAACCAACCGGCCCCGGTACTAATGCCTTACAAAGTCTATGCATTATTAAGTACTGTAGCACAAGTAACTGCATATCACTTTACACCAGATTTTTGACATATTGCAAAAAAGGATTTGCCGTAGACATGTTTTTAGACACATCAACATACACCACAAGAAACGAAACAAAGTGATATCAGCTTAAAATTTTCAAATGTTCTTTTTTCAGGTGACTGATCGTCAATTTAATGACAAGGGAGCAAAGAGTGATATATCCGTCATTTTTGACCATTTACGACAGCATCCAACCAGACCCACAGGTCCAGTTTCCCTTCCCGTTTATGAAAACCTTCCTTTCTCATCTGGTTCAAGAAATTTACCAGCAGATCAGCAAAGCATCGACGACGCAGACCACAGGATCTACATCACACCATTGCCGTCTACAGCGGCAGAAATAAACAGTGTGTCTCAGTCTGTCCCCACTGAACCGCCTTCCAGATCGCTTTGGTTTGGTTTAGACATATCAAGAATAAATCATGTTTAGGATGGCAATACAGCACCTTTTATTAAATAGATGTTAGTAATGCCACTTCAAGTAATACTTACAATGTTATTGTACACTATAGATATGCTTTTAATCCTGAAACCTACTAATAACTAAACTGGTGTAACTAAAAAATAGAGAGCAGAAAAAAACTAGAAAGGGATTTAAGTTCATAGTATATTTAGGTGGTAGTAAGTAGAGTCATATAGATTTTTGAAGATTATATGCTACAAATGCAATTTAAGGAACAAATTGTATTTTCCATAAACACTCTGCATACATACAACTATAACACAATTTATAAAAGTAAAATATTATCTTTGTGACCTCAGGTTAATAGTAGAAGCTGCTTATTTATAAATGCTTCATGTCCTCTGGAAACTTGTATAACTGTGGATATTTAAATGTACTGTATATCTTTACACTTATGGATGTTTATAGCAAATATCAAAAACTGTACATATGTTGTCTGGGTTTGTTTTTCTTCACTGTGTAAATTATTGTCACTTTTCCCAATAAAAACTTCTTCTGTTTTACTTATTTTGCACAAACAAGCTTAGGAAATATATCTTGTTTTTTAACTTTGACGAAATATAGTAAAATTTATTCATAAATGTATTTGTTAAGGGCAGGGGCGCAACTACACACTTTCTGAGGGGTATGCGAACACATCATCTCCCCCACCACCCCTCTCCTGGTCCAGGTTTAATATGTCTGTAACTCTCCCTTATTCATGCAATTATAAAATACAGTCATTCTACTATGGACTTTCTCCAGTAGAATTTCAACTGGGCCAATGAGAAAACAGATGGAGAAGTTGTAAACGACAACATCTGTCCGCCTGCAGTTTTAGTACTGGCAACAGAGGAAGTGTGAAACCAATCAGTCCGTGTGTTGGCCACATTCCCACGGCTGGTTCAGCTCTGTACTCTCCCTTTGAAATGGAGGATGGTTGTTTACAGCACTGGCAACTTCCGGTAAGCTTCATAGCCTCCAAAAGGTTTGCCCATTCATCACAGGCAAATGTTAGATATAGGGTAAAGTTTAAAGCTTCAACAGTCCACATGTCCATAGAAACGATATTGAGAAATATTTCTCAATATCGTT